>NW_009936917.1:111856-114086 GCF_000696875.1 Nestor notabilis
TCTTTCATGAACATAAAAGGGCAGAATTACACATTAGTGTAGCTTCCCCATGTATAGACATATTTTTTTTCCGAAATGCAGCATAAACTTAAAATCAACCATTAGTTACTTTAACTAAAGCTCAAATCATCCATGTAATTACTTTTACAGAGGATTATGAGCAAGGTTTTTTAAAATGCGGATTGTTAAAATTTCACAATTAAGAAATAAATCATAATGGGAAATTACATTCCTATTCACAAAACAACCAAACAAGCTGGCATCATTAATACCCTTTTAACAAGGGAAAACCAGAACTGAAACACCGGGGATACCATTGCCAGGTCAGGATTGAGGTGAAGTGGCAAAATCGTGCAAATGGGCTCGTACTGCACCTGCCCAGCCCTTGGCCTGGTTCAAATCCCTACTTGCTCCTTCAGGAACCCTCCTCCTTCATCAAGGCAGAGAAATCACCAACTCACCAGAGTTTTCACAAAGGGGAAAAAAGCCTATACTAGTTAAAAATTAGTATTTGAAAGAAGAGTTGAGATGATGGGCATTTTGATTCATATGTGCCTTAACACTGAGATTTGTGACCTTCAGAAGTCCCTTCTTCCAGGAAAAAAAAGGGGGGGAAAATAAAAGGGGAGGGGGGGGAAGGAAAAAAGAAAAAACTCCTCAGAAACTACCACAGAGAGACGCTGCAGACATCAATCTAAAATAATGGCAAAGGTCAGGATGATATAGGCAACATCAATCTTTTCACTTAAATATCTTCCTGAAAGAAACCTCTTAAAAAGCGAAGCAAGAAAATCAGGAACTATCCAGTCAGAGTGATGAAGAAACTGCCTAAACATGTGTAATTTACAGGATTTTCCTAATAATGACACCAAGTATCTTCAACTTCGACAAATAATTGTGTTTTAAGACCTCGCTGAAACGTAATATGGAAACTACCATCAGCTTGGTGGGTCATCTTAGCAAGATGCAGCAATTTTCTTACAAAGATTCATCTACGAATTATGCACATTAGATTACAAAAATAACACTAAAAAAATACCAACAACCAAGCACTGCAAATTAGATCCCAATTAGTAAAAAGACACCAGAGTCCTAAGAGTCTTCCAAAACTGCTGGGAAATGCACACCGAAGAGGAATCGGTATTAGTGCCTAACAAAGCTGGGTAACACTCAGAAAGCTCCAACATGCTAATCTTGTCACCATGACAGAAAACCAAAGGATGCCAGACCAATACACATCTCCCTTGCAGTATCACGGCCAAACATCCTACATAGCTGACACTGAGCTTCTGAGCAAAATTAAAAATAGGTCTAGAGTGTCCAAAAATACGAATAAGGACGCTCTTAGCATCCATGCTTCCAACTTCTCTTTTAGAAAAAGAATACTCGTCAAGACCTTTCAGCATTCCTCAACGGTGCCTTGTATTACTGTTCTAGAATTGCAATAGGAATACCCGCATTTTTGCTTCAGATCTCTCTTCCAAGAAAAAGAAATGTTATAAAACTGCAGCACATGTTTAAGGCCCCTAAAAGCACCGATGCTGATAGAATTAAAAATGGCTGTGCCCAAAGATCCCACAGCAAAACGGGCACAGCTCTGCTGACGATTAAAATATATATTAAAAATTCTCGCATTACCTTACAAAGGGCGAGGTATGCAAAACAAGAAGATTATATATTTTTCCAAAATTGAAATAAGTTATTAGACAAGAGATGCAGATCTAGGCAAAGCATACGTCTTGAATGCAGGTCATTTACACAATAAAGCAGGTTTTATTCTCTGAGACACTTAACGTACATCGGGATTGCAAAACTTTATCAGGCTGGAATAGATGCACACCACTTTTTAAGGAGACCCAGATGTGCCCAAATACCAGCCGACCCCACCCCCATCTCCCTCTGCCAAAATGGCCAGTTCGTTACACCCACTGGCTACTTACCAGCCGCAGTGCTGAGCAGCAGGGTGGCACTGGAGAGCAGGAGCACCAGCACAAGGTGCTGCAGTGAGGCAGTCATACCTGGGGAAGCCAAGGTTCGAGGCAGGACGAAGGAAAAAATTAAAAGAAATAAAAGAAAAGGGGGGTGGGAACCCGATGAGAGGAATTTCCTCCTTCTTTCGCACAGCCTTCCTCAACTCTCTCGGTTTACAACCCCGTCTGGAAAGGCAAATGGCAGATGAGAGGAGCCGTCTTCGCTCTTACTCCATTACACCCGCCTGCCTTCATGCCTG
>NW_009936918.1:0-326 GCF_000696875.1 Nestor notabilis
GGGCAGGGACAAAGGCCGCTCCGCGCGTCGTGTCCCGCAGCGGTCCTGCCCCTTCTCCTCAGGCTCTGTTGCACCACAGGCACGGCCCAGCTGTAAGGGCGCTGGCCTTGAGGTACTAAGCTTAAAGTGCGTTCCCGGCCTGCTGTGGGCAGGGAGCCGTGCCCGGGTGGGCCCTGTGGGGACGCTGAGTGTGGTGTGGTAAAAGGTGCTTGTGCCTCGGGCACCGCTAACGCCGAGCAGAGGAGCTGTGGCTGCCCCATCCCTGGCAGTGTCCAAGGCCAGGTTGGACACAGGGGCTTGGAGCAACCTGCTCTAGTGGAAGGGGT
>NW_009936918.1:364-19027 GCF_000696875.1 Nestor notabilis
CACAAATCACTCCATGACATGTATCTGCGGCCAACAGGACTGGGCTGTGACAGGCCGAGGGCATCCAGCTGCGGTGGCCGTGTTCCCTTTGGAAGGGGTTGACGTGTTGGTGCGAGGGATAAGGCTTGTCTTCAAAATGTTGACTTTCTTTGCATTAGTGAAGCCTGCAAACAGTTATTAATCACTGTAGTGCCCTGTAGAGACTTAAAAATCATCTTTCTCGAATCAGTTCTATTAAAAGACCTTCATTCAGTGCCATCTAGTGGTTTTTCACGGTGCGATGCAGGCAGCGTTGCATCAAAACCAAATTGAATTGCTAGAGTAGTATGTATTTCAAAGTATTTTTATTGAGAGGGTGAGGAAGCACACTGCTGAGGCTTTGCTTTGCAAAATTTAACGTAGAGCTATAAACCCCAGGTATTAAAACACTGCACGTGTTCTAAGTGAACAGCTAAGCTGGCTGAGGCTGGTTACCAGTGGTAAAGCAATCTTGCCACTGAGAAATGAAAATTGCCTTCAGTCCAGAAGCTTTCTGGAAATGAGTATTCCAGGAACGAATGTATCTTTACTGTCTGTCACGCAGACTGGAATGATCATATAGTCAAAACCACAGTGCTGAGCTTTGTAAGGACAAACCGGCATCAGCTAACTGCCTGCTCAACAGACCATCAGGTGGAATTGCTGGGGATAGAGATACAGACTTGTAGGAACCTTTGGCTGTTGCACAAACAACATCCATCCTAGTTAATGGCATCTTTCATGCTTCAAGAGTTTTGTCTTGGCAGGGCTATTACGATAGTTGTCCAAAGATTGTTTTGTGATCACTTACAAACTGATAGCTTAAGAGGCATTTGTTTTAGCTCTCAAATAGGTACTGGGTTTTGGTGAGGAGTGTGAGAGGCTTAACATAAACTGTGCTTACTTATAAAAATTGTAGTCGGGTATATTTTGGAATCAAGATAGTCACAGCCTTAAACATTGTAAGAGCGGTGCGATTTAGTCTGAAACTGCTTATTTGGGTTTGGCAGAGGTTTTGCCGTTCATGACCTGAGTAAATGCAGTGATGCCTGTGCCCACATAGTACAGATTTTCCTAGTGTGCGCTAGGGCACTGTCCTGGGAAACAGGAAATCCTGTTTTAATCTCAGTCCGATGGAAGTAGGAGCTTGCTTTTGTGCAGCAGGGTTAGTGCATGGTAAATCTGATCTGCACACTGCAGCGTAGCTATGAGGACAAACTGCCTCAGATTCCCTCACACTTTCCACAGATAACAGCATGTGTGACGGCAGCTACTGCAGCACAGCTTCTTACCATGTCACCACCATCTGTTCTCTTCCTCCACAGTGACCCAGCTCAGGGAGCTGATTCGACTGGGAACTCATCATTCTTGTTGGTCAGGACAGCTTTCCTTTCAATCACATCCTTGACACGGCATAATTCATGGCTGCACAAGCATTGTTGCTGCAAGCTGTGTGTTGTGGGGATGGTGTGAAAAGCTCGAGTGTTACACAGCTCACATCAGGCTAAGCTGTCAAGAAAGGGCGTTTTAAATCCTGACAAAATATCTGAGAGCAAATATTAAAAGGAAACATTAGCATGAAGGCTTATATCTATGTCTGACTCTGTGACAATAGGTTTATCAGAGCTGATTGTTGGTCTAGAAGTACCACCTACTACAGATAAGAATCCTGCTTTTCATAAAGTGGTGTTTTGCTACCAGAGAGGAACCAGCAGTTCACTAGGTAATAATTAAGTAAAGAGTTAGCACGTTGCTTTGTTATTTTAAACCAAGGAGGCAGTAACCAGTGATTAAGTACAGAGAGGTTACTCCTCCTAACTCTTCTTTTGTGTTTCCATGGGGCTAGAGCCTGTAGCTGTTACACAGACCAGTGAGAGTGAAGAGGAGTCTTCACAGTGTGAAAAAAGACAGCACCAGACCCAGATGTGCTAAAAATTCAATACCCTTCCCTACGCTGACAAAGGAAATTCCACAAATAGGTTCACCTTGCACCGAGGGGACCATCTGTGGCAGAACCCATGATCTAATGCTGATTAGAGCCTTAAGTAGAAGTAACACTCATTGAAATATGTAAGTGCTGTAGCTATGTGTAGCTTTAGCTTATTCTTGAGGTTTCTATTCATAGCAGAAACACATGAGAGTGTCAGCAGGCAAGCCTCATTGAACTGTGTAAAACAAACCAGTACTTCCTATGAGGGCAGGAGGGTGAGCTTTAATAGTGACAGCACAAATTGAAGTACTGATACTAAAGCTGCTGCTAAGGTGAATGTTAATGGTAAATGTTACATTAACACAGGCTGTTAATGTGTATGTCTCATTCACAAGAGAAACTATAAGAAAGGTACATCCTAGAAATCATGTTTAGTCACTCCTTAAGACTCCACATAACAAGACCTTTGATGGAGTCTTGGCTTTCAGTAGTTTGTGCCTTTTTCTACCTAGTTTTTCGTTGTGGATATAAATAGTAAAACACTAATTATTAATGCCAGTTCTTTGCAAATAACACTCAATATTTCTGTAAATGGATATTATTCCCATATGCTCTTATGGAATTACACTCGTATTACCTAGGGGTAAAAGAACTGGGGTTTGGAACACTGAGAAAGATTGCAAAGGAAACAGCTCTTTTCCCCTAAATCCAGTTATGGTAGTGTGGAAGCATTTTATGGATATTATAGTGGGGGAATAGATGGAATGAATCATGGCAGGTTGTTTAGCTAAAACTAAATGTTGACCAGAATATCACTCCAGTACATGTCCTTTGAATGCACAGAATTATAAAAGCATCAAGTATACAGCATAATTAACTTCTGGCTTGAAATATTGCCAGTCTTTAACCTAAACGTGCAGCATCTAGCAGAAACATCAGGTTTGTAACAGGATCTATTAGCAATAGATAGGCTATCCACTTAGAGGACAAGCAAAAAGTCGCTGCATGCAAAGCAAGAATGGTGAATTAGGAAACTGTGGGGTTTAAAGGCTACTGTGAGGTGTAGCCAAGGATTTTACAGTGGAAAATTTGGTCTCCAACAGAGCTAAATTGTGATGTCCAGGAACATGTGGCAGGTTTGTTTTCCACAGGCTGTAAGAAGCTAGAATAAAAGCACTGTAATGGTGGTTGATTTTTCTGTTGTTTAGAATTTCCTATAATAAGACTCAGGAAGACAGAAGTAGGTTCAGAAATGTTTAGGCTTATTTCCTTATTTCAGTCTCACTCTGCAGCCCAATTAAGACAAGAAGAGAAAGGGAAAATACCAGTGCATTATATTTGCTGTGTTTGTATGTAGCTCGCTACCAGAGATATGTTATATTAAGACAAAGAAAGTAAAATAAGGTATCCTGAGTCTGTTTTACCATAAACTGCATTCTGTGCTGTTCTATTTCCATTTCAGTGGTCTTAGCCTGCTGTACAATTGGTACAACAAAAGGGATAATCCATTTAAAAACTAGTGCTCGTAGCCTTGCAGCTGCTAACATGAAAAGCGTAGTAAAATAAGGCCAGGCTTGATGAGATTAAAGTGGACTGTCATGAAACTTGTTTAAGATGATGACAGAGGTTGAATTCCAATGCCCTTGGGATTTATAGTTTGGGCTTATTATTCTGATTAAGGCAGTCAACATAGAGAGACTGCAAATCTATTTTCTCCTCCTGTAATGAACTCAAATCCTGGGGCATGGCTGGATAGGGTTCCAGCCGTGTGTTGTTAGGGGCTCTGTGCAGCTTTTGTGTCTTCAAGGGTTACTTAAAATCAAAACTTCTTTAACTTCCAGCACTATTTGGTTTAATTCCTATGTTGCAACCTCCCTTCTATACCTTAATGCACAAATTCTTGGTTTGAGATATAAGTCCCTTAGTTTAAGCAATGAAAAATCTATTGGCTCTCACAGAGCAACATTTTGGTTCAGAGTACACAAAATCCATAAAAATGAGTGTTAGTCAAAGTTTTTTGTAATGGGGGGTGGGAATACTTGCCTCCTGTATTCCCTGATGGGAAGACAGTCCGTGCCAGCAGCACTGCTGAGTTTTTTAGGGATGCACAGGCTGCCCATGATAGGCTGTCACTGACTTGCCTCTGCGTGCAGAGTCACAACATGAGTGGATCTGAGATTAGAAAGCCTATCTCATAAAGACAGTCTGTCCTAATATTAAAAAAGGCATCATCCTGCTTGAACAACTTGAAAAATAGAAAATCAGTACAATAGAAAAATCCAGCCCTCCCAGCATGCTTGAAAATGTGCAGATCACTTAGATATGACCATGTACACTACAGCAGGAGTGGATCTGTGGAGGTAAATGGTTAGTCTGACCCCCACACACTGTACACTTTTGGGGGCTTTACCTCAAACTCACTCTTGTCTGGTTCTGTGGCCTGAACACACAGTTTCATCTGAGGGAAATCCAGGTTGTGCACTCAAGATGACTCTGTCAGACAGAGCAAAGTAAGGCAGGAGGGGACGTTTGAGCAGTTCATTTCAGAAGTCCGCTGTAAATCCAAATAGAACTTTAATACAGATCCACTCCAATTTCTTGATGTTAAATCACTAGAACAATAAAGAATGATGCACTGTTGAGATGCTTTACCCATAGATTGCAAAGAATATTACAAGTGTGGTTGAAGATGATTATAGCTTTCTCAGAGACATGATCACTGGCTGGTCCCCTTGACTTCCTTAGGAACTGAGAAGGGAATCTCTTTACACAGCAGTCGGTTCTTACCCAGAGATTCAAAGCAAAACACTGCCAGAGCAAAGGCTAGTGTAGATCTGGCCCATAATGCTTATTCTTCTTTTACTACACTGTACCACAAACCTTTGCTTTCTTTCATTTGAGTGTGCCTTTTGATGAGCTTAGCAATGTTTAACATTCAGGACAACAAAAATAAATCAGAAATCTTCTCGGTTGATGGCTTTAGGACCATAGGTGGGTTTGCTTGCTTGCTGTGGATGCAAGTACTTGACAGAGGGAGCTCTCAGTCACAAGTCAAAGAACAAGTCACCAAGAACAAAACCATCCTCACAAACAGTTCTTGCACCAGCTCTGCTGACTCCTGTCCTGCCCAGTCCAGGAATTCCAGCTGGGGATCCATGGTCTTGCTTAGGAACATGAACAATCCCTTTGAGCTTATGCTGGGAAGTTCAGCTGTTGCAACGTCTTCTCCCACACAGCTTGATTTCGTTATTGTTCATTTAAAATCCTCAACTCCTGATGAAAACTGTCATAGCCAGGCACCTCCTTCCAGGATCCCAATAGTGGGGGCTTGATTCCTTCTTCATCCCAGACGGACTAAACACTTTCCTCTTCTTTTGTGATGCTGTAATCAGTTAACAGGGTCACACTGATTTCTGAGCCACACGTGCTGCCCGTGATGGACGGGGCTCTGGTCGGTGTGTTACTGTGGGCAGCACTGGGAGGCTTTGGACGAAGCTTTGCCTTGCAGCACAAGACTTGCTTTTTAAAGTGTTGCCTGAAACTTTTACTCAGCCAATAGAGAGCAAAAGGATTGATGCAGGAATTGCTGAAGGCCAAGGCACGGGAAAAAATAGTAGCTATCAGATGAAAGGTGGAAGCATCGACAGAAGTGTGGTATGTGAAAGAGCGGTATAGGTAGAGGATGTGGTTGGGCAACCAGCAGAAGGCAAACAAAGCAACAAGCACCAGCACTGTTTTTGCAACTCTCTTGCGGGATTCAATCTAGGAGAAAATAATGCACATCTGGTGTTAACAGCAATTAGTTACACGGGTTTATGTAGTTGGGGCTCTTTTTCAAAGGGGCCTAAAAACCGAAATCCGTTAGGGACCAAAAAAGCAAAATAGAAAGAAAACCCCAACACAAAAAACTAAACCAAGAAACCAACAGAAAAATAAATCTATATATTTAACAAGGTGTTTCCACACATTCTCTTTCCATCATAAATCACATGTCAAGCTCCTCTAGACTAGGATTTACAAGTACAATAGTTAATGTGTCAGCTCACATGGATGAGGTCTCTGTTTACATTACAACACGTGAACTCCTGAGTTTGATACGGCCATAACAAAGCAAAACAAGCCCCATCCCTCTGTAGGAGAGCTCACACACTCACAACTTAATGAGTCATGAGCACGTGCATAGCGGAGTTTGGATTGCTAATATGGGCTGAGTTTATGGAGCGTTTAACTCCCATTATCAGGTGAAGGTTTTGTACTCA
This sequence comes from Nestor notabilis, assembly GCF_000696875.1. Classification (NCBI taxonomy): domain Eukaryota; kingdom Metazoa; phylum Chordata; class Aves; order Psittaciformes; family Psittacidae; genus Nestor; species Nestor notabilis. Next base: position 6,572 of record NW_009936918.1, read on the forward strand.
AGACTTCAGACTTAATCACACTTGAGTGCTTGATCATAGCTTACCTGCTTACGGGCATGACCGTGTTCTTCTGCTGGCATGTTGGAGGTGCTTTTATATAAAGTTCTGGCGATAAGAAAGTAGTAGACAGAAATGACAGCTAAGGGTATAATATAGAACACTAAGAAGCAAACCAGGGAGTGAGCTTCCTGCAGGATCTTCTCAGATACAGGATAGGGGGCACATGCCTCAAAAGTTACATTCTTCTCAGGGTTGCTGAAAGAATAGAGATCTGAGAAAACAGCCTCTGGGATAGCAAATATCATGGAGACGATCCACACGCAGCCCGCTTTACAGCAGGTCTTCAGGAGTGCATCTGAAGTCTGCAGTTCCAAGGGCTTAACGATGGCTCTGTACCTAAAACCAACCAACACCATGGTCAGGAGGAGCACAGAAACAATGCAAGCACTGGCAGTGCAAACTTGAGGATGAACCATCCCTGTTCTTGCTAAGCAAACGTTGGGAGAATCATCTTGGAAATGAGAACAGGTACTAGCTCTTTGCAATTAAGATGGAAATGTAGAAGCTAATTTTAAGCATGTATTTTAATGAATAGGCTGGCAGGACTTGTTGTTAAAGCCTTCCTAAGTAAAGATGACTTCTAAGTTTGGGTTAGGATCAGCAGAGGCAGTCATCTCTCCTATGTTTATGGCGCTGCCTAGAGAGGTAAATGAGGGAATTAGCATGTAAAACTATTAATAGGTTAACTATTTTATCAGTACATGAAGCCAAGCATGTAGACCCCTCCTTTCTCCCATAACCTTAAGGTCCCAGCTGGGTGCAGTGATCTGACGCAAAGTAATGCTCCAGTACTCATTCATATTTATAAAACAGGAGCTGACACTGCTGTTGATTCATGGCTGCGATCCTGCAGCATGTGGCCCTAGTCAGACATGTGTGAAAAATCTGGGTAAATCGATGGATGTGTGAAAATCTGTGTGGAAATGGGATGTGGGAGAAGAACCAACTGCCGAGAAGGTGGATGAAGCACAGGAAATGATACCCTGCTCCCAAAGTATCAGGGGCTCTTGGTGATGTAGAAAGAAGAGACTCCTCTGGGGGCACAAGGCTGGCACAAAAGGAAAGGCAGTGAAAAAGGATCCAGGGGATGAGACAGCTTAGTTGTACCATTTTGCACAACCTGAGGATCTGGCTTTTTTCTCCTTTAGGCAAGTTTAGTAGAAAACTGCAAGCTGGGCTGCTATTTACCAGATACATACTGGTTTTATTGACTTGGAGCTCTTCTAGCATACCAGCACACAGTACTCTGGCATGGTGCACTTCTGATGTTCTCACTAAGTTTACCATATAGTTTACCATATAGTTACCCTGTGCAAATACAGCAGAGTATTTACATAACAGCTGCTATGAAGAATTAACTGTCTAAATCATAGAGTTACAGAATAGTTGGGGTTGAAAGGGAGCTTTAAAGGCCGTCTAGTCCATGATCGATTCTGAACTGGTATCATACAGGACCAAGACCTTGGAGCTATGCTGTAGAGTTCATTGGAAACATCAGGTTAATATTCAGCAATAGTTAAAACCCCCCACACCAAACCCTAAAGAAACAGCAAAAAAGCAAAATGTTAGGAATTACTAGGAAAAAAAGTGGAGAGAAAAAGAGACTATTGAGCAATTATCTCTATCTCTGGTCCATGCAACTCTTGAACACCGTGTGCTGCTCTGCAAACCTTAACTCAAAAAACCTCACAGTAAGGGTGGAATATATATATAAAACATGAATAGGCTGGGGAGATGGGGAGGGATCATCACTGTCTCTTCTGGCACAAGAGCCAGGGTCATCAAATGAAGCCAAAGGATAGTAAGAAAAAGGAGTTGTTTCTGCAACAGGCAGTGAAACTCAACGCTAAACAAGTACAAGAAGAGGCTGAGCAAGCATCTGCAAGAGAAATCCATTGAGGTTATTAAATAACCAGAAACCACATTTGCTCTGAAGGCTTAGGGTGTAAGTGTAGTGTTGGACAGTGATTTTATTCTTCCTATGTGTCTTTTGTGCTCCTTACACTGGAGGCTGGTATCGGGCTCCATGGACCCTTGGTCTCACCCAGTGTGGCCATTCCTGTGCTGGCTGATGTTTTTTGTAGTACAGTAACAGTCGCATCAGGTAAACTCTGGACTTGCTATAGAATAGAATAGAATAGAATAGAATAGAATAGAATAGAATGGGATAGAATGGGATAGAATAGGATAGTTGGGGTTGGAAAGGACCCTAAGATCATCTAGTTCCAACCCCCCTGCCATGAGCAGGGACACCACACACTTCTCTCTTAATATGACAATTTATTTCAGGTTTTTCTGCTCCTTGACATGCTAATGCTGATTGAACTGAAATCTCATCTTAGATTTGTTCATTCAGGAAAGAAGTGCACGGCCAAGCAGTCAAACGGGAGCACTGACCCAACTGACAGTGCTCTCATCATCACCTAAGTTTAATTTCAGGACCTGCGGGCTGAAGAATCTCTGGAAAAGATAAAAGAACTACAAGAGACAATACTTAAAATGTGTCACATCACACTAAGCCCTCATCAAGCTGAAAATTAGAGTAGTGGTGCAGTAAACATCAAATCATGAAAGTCATCTGTTTGCTCCCCAATCTGTTCTCTGTTTTCCTTTGGCTTGCTAGCCCCACATGTCAATCTTTTATGTCGTAGGATTTAAAGCCTCGCTGAGTGCACAGGACAAAGGATTTCCACTCAGTCATTTTCAGGTTTGTTTTTCATCTTCCCTGACTGCTTTAGTGCACCACTAGATAGCACCAATCCACTGTCTTATCTCTGCATTAAGCCATTTCCCTTTTCTGTGCAATTGAGGAAAAAAACCTCACAGTACTGTAGTTGAAGCTAATGAAAGGTCAGAAGACTTTAAGAGCCTTTCTCACCTCACTCCTTTAAAAAGAACTGCTCCAAGTTTTCTAACTCACATTTTAAAATTAAATGGGAGAATGGTTGATTTTGGGGTTTGTCAGTTTTTGGTCTATTACAGTTTAAAAAAGCACAAACTGATCATTTCTGCTCTTTTTTTCGTTTCTAACTTCACACCAGAGGTATCTCCTGGCGAATGAGTTGCATCAGACCCACCTGTCAGCACTGAGAACAGTCAGGGTGAACACTGAGACTCCAACTGAGGTTAACTGGATGAAAGACAGCAGCTTGCACCCGATTCTCCCGAAGAGCCACGTATCCACGATGTACCTTGTTGCATCTATAGGCACACAAGTCAATAAAAGCAGTAGGTCTCCAAATGCCAGGCTGGTGATGAAGATGTTTGGAACTGTCTGCATGGATTTAATCTTAAAGAACACTTTGATGAGTATTGCATTTCCAAGGAGCCCCACGGAAATGATCACTGAGTATGTAATATAAATGGTGCACAGTATTTCTAATCCTGGGAAGGAGTCTTCGGTCCAGTTTTCAGTTGTGGTTTCGTTATCAAAGATTGATTTCAGCTCTGTACCATCTGTAGACGCACACAAAGTCTGATTAGCTGAAGGCGAGTATACTTGAGACATCTCTTTAACTGCTTCTTCTCCCCAGGCTGGACTTAAATTGATCACAACATTAACATTTAGCTTCCAGCGTATCGGCAAGAGAAAGACACAGATTTGTGGCTGACATTAAGATTCCCATTGCACATTAACTACTTTCATCCCCTTCTGGGTCTCAAAACATGCCTAGGAGAAATGCACACAGAGCTTGTTCTGAACTGTGTAGGAGGTGGAGAATTTTGTTATTGGCTTTTCAGCTGGTGGAGCAGAGAGGGAGGAGAAAAGGAGAGAAGTGGAGTTTCTTTAAAGATTTTATCTGAAATGATGTTTTTTCTTGGAAGTATCTGGCAAGTACATATTGTGATTACTGCAGCATTAGGGTTTGCATCGATTGCAAAGGCTTGTTAAAATCATTCAGGATATTCTAAGAAGGAAATAAAAGAAAAACCTGAAATAGTTTTCTCAGCAGTACAGGTAAGAACAGAATAGACTAATTCACCACAAAACTCTACAGTGTATCTTAATGGCAGATAAAATAGCTCAGAATATAGATAGTGTTTGCTGGAAAAGCCATCGAGACAGCCTGTGCTTGTCTATGCTCTGATTATCACAGAAATGCAGTGACCTTCCAAAAGGCAATATAAGATTGAGATTTATGGCCATAATCCTGCTAACTCTTAGATTAAAGCTTAGGTTTGTCCCTTGAAATAATCCCATTGCCATCAAACCCACAACTGATGCTGGAGTTTGGACAGGTTTATAGGTGCCGTACGGAAGCCTGTTATCTTGCTGTAATCCATGTAGTTGTTGGCTTTGGATGGTTCAACAGATGATTCAGATCATCTGGGAGAGAACCAACTTTCCCTGATGCTGCCTCAATCAGCCATGTTAGTACTATGTGTTTTCTTATCTTTAGATTAGTCAACAGTCAAATCTTAAACTCTGCTCTGTGATGAGCTCCTGATTATCTTAATAAATAAGATACAAAGAATGGGACCTACTTAGCTGAATTTCCTGAAATTAAGAGAGATCTAATCTCTAAATAGTGGAAGTGGGAAAGATAGCAAAGGACTGAGCTTAGTGCCTTGAAAGTGAAGATCACAGGCTCAGGCTGGAGTATTTTTCCTCCAGCCAGTTTTTCAGCTGTGAAGTTTGAGTGGAGAAGGTTCCCTGCTCACAGCACAAAAGCAGTGTTATCTTTAGCTGCACACAGACACACAGACACACAGAATCGAGTTTATTTCACTGACTCAAAAAGACTCCTCTATGAAAAGTCTTAATTTCCCTTTCCCAATCCCAATCCTTGCATTGGTACCGAGTGGCAGTGCACCAGATGGGAGATGGAAGGTCAGATAGAAGACTGAAGCTCTGCCAGGTAGGAGAAGGAGTCACCGATCCAAAAAGGATGAATGGGTTAAACATTCCACTTCCATTTTTTAAGAAAAACTTTTAGAAGAGAAGTTCTTGTCACGATGAACCATACTATATCTTATGCAGGCACAGTATGTAGGTTGCTCACAGATTTAGGTACCTTTGAGGATGCCCAATTATGTTGTCCACCCACGCTGGCGTAGTACTGTGGATTACATTTAATATAGCCTTCGGCGAGTGTAGCAGATTGTGACAGCTTAATGTCACATAGTTACATAAAATGTTTAGATTTCCTCTATAGGAGAAGTAGGGTATCACCAAACAGTGGCAACTGATTTCTTTCCACCAAGTGTTGAATACTCAAGGGTGGCATCTGAATGAAACACCAGGTGTTTAGGTGAAAACTGGCATTTAGGGTGAAGGAAACTAGTGACTTGCCTTGAATTGCACTAAAGGTCGATTGATGCACCAAAGTTCGGCCAGTAGAATAGATCCCAACCTCTTACATTCCCCAAGCTTTCAGAGCCATTGGAGAGATTAGGGCTGACAACATGAAATCTGGGGCTCGGTTTATTCTGTCACTCAATCATTTTGTACAGCAGGATAGAGGACCTGAACTGATACCCCTCTGTGTAAGAGAGAATCCAGAGGACCGGAGGCTCGAGCTGTGAGATGCTCCCAGCAGTTGGTCTGGGGGATAAGTCAGGTTAGAAGGGAAAGATGACCCTTTTCCAACTCATATTTAAACCTCTTGAGGACACCAACATGTGCCATGAATGAAAGCTACCCCGGGAAGTAGCAAGGGCTTAAAATTGTGCTTACTCCTGGTTTCATGTGCTGATAATTCCAAACTGAACCTGAATTCATGTATCTGACCCTGAATGCTCAGTCTGCTGCTTCACACTTTAGAAGCCCACATTACCTGGAAGCACAGACATGTTCTCCCTGCTCTGTCTCTAATAGGACACAGAACATATCTCTAACCCAGCTCACAGCAGCATGAAACTTTACTTGGTTTTCTCTTTCTACTGCGAGATTGTATTTTTCCCAGCTTTCTGCCTCCTTGGGGGAATCTGGCACAAGGAAGCTCCTTCGTTTCCCACAGTTCTTCCTACAGTCCTGGTATTACTGCGGGAACCTTCATTCCTTGCTTGCACTCACCCACTGCCTTCTCAGGCTCCTCCTGTTCCTGCGAGGCTGTGGCCAGATGCTATCAGGCACCATCCAACTCCTCTTCCATGAGCTATTCGTCCAGGTTCTCTCTTTATGGAGCATAAGATACTTAGTCAATCGTTAGGGGAGAAGGACTCTTCATCAAGGACTGGAGCAATAGGACAAGAGGGAATGGCTTTAAACTGAAAGAGGAGAGATTTAGGTTACACATAAGGAAGAAGTTGTTCCCTGTGAGGGTGCTGAGGTGCTGGCACAGGGTGCCCAGAGAAGCTGTGGCTGCCCCATCCCTGGCAGTGTTCAAGGCCAGGCTGGACACAGGGGCTTGGAGCAACCTGCTCTAGTGGAAGGTGTCCCTGCCCGTGGCAGGGGTTGGAGCTGGAGGAGCTTTAAGGTCCCTTCAACACAAACCATTCTTTGATTCTATAACATTTCCTAGACCCAACAACAGCCTGAAAGACATCTGGTAAACATCAAATATGCAATTTGTTTACGATGGTTGAATTTCAGTGTTTCTGTTCATCAGTTTTGTGTGCTCTTCATTACTGACATGGGTAGAAACCAGGCAGGAAAAAACACCATGTTTTTAACACAGATTTCTCTTGGGCTTTCAGTTGTGCAAATCCAGCTGAAAAGGAAGAGAATGGCATCATTACTGCAAGCAGTAAACAACTCTAAGGCATTCTTTTAGAGCTCTCTCTTCTAGTGTGAAGAGAAAAGCAATTTGGGTAATTCTGGCTATTGTTTCAAGTACCAGGCTTCTCAGAAAATGAATGTTGCTTTTGAACTCCATGCTGCAAAAAAATGGAGTAAAATACTCAAGAGTGTAGCATTTAGCTGTATTTTTAATGCAAATCTTGTGTTTGAATGCAGTGTGACTGCTGACTGAAGTCCCATGTGCTGCATAGTGTCACCCACTCAGAAAAAGCTGTTTTGGAACCATTTGCTCTGCATCAAGCCAAAATATGGAGAAAAGAGCCAAAACCTTCACTCCATCACAGAAGCAGATTTGCCAAAATGGTAATTATTTTTTGTAGTGTGATTTTGTTATTTCAGCATACATTGATATAATGGTCATGCTACATTGATTGTTATTTATACATGTATGTCAAAATGCTTTGTAGCAACAATCTCAGGAACACAAAACTGAGCTGCAGCTGCATTAGCCAGCCGGGGGGGGGGGGGGTTAGAGCTTAGCCAGGCGGGGGGGGGGGTGTTTAGGATTATTTTAACTCACATTCTGAGGCCATTATTCATATAATTTCTGCAGAGAACTATTTAGTTGTCTTCATTCTTCTTTTATGTCTCAAACTCCTTTTCGACCCTTGCTTTGATTGTCTCCCCCAGCAACGTGGCCATCTGTTTATTGCTGGCTGGTGTGTCTTTCTATCTGTCCACTGACGTTTATTTTCTCTGGGTGTTAACAGCAGAAAGATACTAAACAGCTTGTCTATCCTAGTACTGCATGTTGGTAGTCTCTGTTGTGGCATCCTCTCTTATAAAAGGCTTTTCTCAGATGAAGATCTCTTCTACAGATGAGCCCAATTATTATCCATGTGCCCAGACTGTTCAGCACAGAGCAGGACTCTGCCATTGGGTCACCACAGGCACATTCCTCTTATACTTCCCTTGACCGGCTGGGAAAAGGAGGGGACAAACAGTGTTATAACTCATGTCAATAATAAGAATGAAGCTCTTATCTGGCAGCCGTTTCATGGGCTGTATGACTTGTGTGACTGTTCCCAGCCCATTTCCCAGTGTTCAAGCAGCCAGCTATTGAATGGGAAAGCCCAAATGTACACCTGGAGTGAGCATCGATGCCAGAGACAGCAGTCCATGTTTAAAGCAAATTACTAAGACCTCCAGGGCTGTTTCCACTTCTGCTATGTCTAAATCCAGACTATTCAGTGCAGTCAGTGGGACTCAGTCTGCCTGTGACAGGATCTTAAGTGCTGTCATTAATCGATGGCTCCAAATACCTTTTATTCTGTTCCTCTGCTCTTGCATCCCTTCCAGCCTCCTTTTCCAAGAGTTTCCTCAGCAAGTTTTAGTAAGGGAATGGCAGGGAAATACTGGTGTAATTTCTTAGGAGAGAGAGAAAAATAAACACTGGAATGTATCGTTGAATTCTTTCCATTACAGCAACAATCAGGCAATGGAGTAATACAGCAAGAACAATTCTTTTGGGCATCCTTGAAACGCTCAATAATCCATTTAATTTAGAACCATTAGAGTGCCATTACATGCTAAATACTTTCTGATACCTTGAAGCACAGAGTATTGTGCATTAAGACTTAGCCATCATCTTATGCAATAGGTAATTATCTTCCCAGTGTTTTGATTTTTAATCTCAAATCATTTCCCATAATGACATTCCTTTCATTGCCCCAGTAATAACCGTCTGCTAAATGGAGAAAGAATTATACATCTTGGGCATAAGGATTGCTAAAGTGTGTTGCAAAGCACTGCTGTAGATTCATAAACTGTCACAAGTAAACTTTAAGAAGCTGCACTGACCTTTACCTGTCATCCTGTGTAATGTTCTCTATCACATGGTTATCAAAGCGTGGTACTTGTCCATACAGAGATGTGAAAAGTGAGCTGCTGAGACCTCGGATCTGCATCCACTGACTTAGCTGATACAAAGGGTGGTGGTTCTGTGCTGGTCTAAACAGCGAGATGGGAATGAGGAGGGTTTTGCCCCACTCACCCTGGTTGCTGCAGTATTTTACTATCATTTTGTATTGCTTCTGGATCATCTAACCTATTGTTAACAGCTCACTGAGATCTGACATTAAATAATTGTCTTCATAGATAAATACACTGTCAGAAATCCTCCTTCCATTGGTTTAAAATAGAGCACGCATTTCCTGGTGTGTGTATAGCGCTAAAAATAAGCTATCTAGGAGTAAATGAGACTGACTTAGAAGTCAGGGGAGCTTTCAGATTGCTGTTTTCTCAGCAAGGGAACAGAGCCAACTGATAGAATCCAGCCTGCAGGGAGGAGGGTGCATTTGCATCACTAACACGCTGCTGCCCGTCAGGTCACGTTCATGCCAGAGCTGCGAAAGCTGCTCCCATCCCTTAGAATGATGAGGATGTGAATCACAAGCACACGGCAATTTTGTACTGGGTTTGTCTTTGTGTGTGTCCTCTCCCTGTGCAAACCCTCAATGCACAGTTCTGTGGCAGAATGTCAGTGTAGATGTGTTGGAGAAGAGCAAATGTAATAGTGTCAGTGCAGAAGATACGATTTCAGCCCAAAGGAAATGACGCATCTTCATTCCGACTGACAACTGAAACAATGCCATGCTTGAAACAGGGATGCTACACTGTTTAGCTAGATAAGCTGTTAGGCATATAATGGAGAGCAAATAGCACTTTGCATTTTGCATAAGAAGTTGACAGGTTTTAAAGCATTTCCTTCCAGTTTTGGGTTTTGAATAGAAAAATCACCATCAAGAACAGAGGCCTGAGATCGCTCTGTGCCATGCAGCCTGCTCTGCTTCCTGCTATTCCATCTCCAAAGCAGGAAACACACTGATGGATCTGTCAAAGAAAGCCTGAGAAGTCTTCAGTATTCCAGCACTTTTCTCACTGCTTCTCCAGATTTTATCCAAATCTTTGTTGCTGCTAATAATTTAATGATGTTATGAGGGCAACTAGCAAAAACTTTAGAAAACCAAGGTACATTTTGTCATTGATCAGGAGTGTAACAAAACGTAGAATCCCACACTGGTTTAGGTTGGAAGGGACCTTAAAACTCCTCCAGTTCCAGCTCCTGCCATGGGCAGGGACACCTTCCACTAGAGCAGGTTGCTCCAAGCCCCGGTGCCCAGCCTGGCCTTGAACACTGCCAGGGATGGGGCAGCCACAGCTTCTCTGGGCACCCTGTGCCAGCGCCTCAGCACCCTCACAGAGAAGAGCTTCTGCCTCAGAGCTCATCTCCATCTCCCCTCTGGCAGGTTAAAACCGTTCCCCCTTGCCCAAGTTCCTCTACAGACCTTCACAGCCTCCTTTCTTACCTCACCCCCAGGATCCCACTTTAGGTCTACAGTAGCCAGTTTAGGGGTGCAATGGGAGCCAGGCACAGCTCTAGCACACAGCACCCTGGCCCAGCATGTCCTGCTTCTCATCACAAAGCAGGGAAAACTCGTATTCAGCAGCAGGTTGTGGAACAAAGAGTTTACTAATGAAAAGACAAGAATACAAGCAGAGGATGATAGTTCAAGTGTCCAACATACTGAACTATATTTTATATTCCATTTCTTTCTCAATGAAAGCAGTTCCAAGTTAAAACTTGTGGGTATGAGATGGAACTTGTTAGGATGTTTTTGATGCTACCATTCCTCCCAGAAAGCCAAGGAAGGGGAGGTGAGCTGTCTCATTTCAAGTAGGCTGGCTGCAGCTACTGTACATTGAGATACTCATCTTTTCCTACTAATTGCTGTGTGGGAGTTAGTCACACAGTGAAAGAACCTTTTGTATTCGCTATCATACATACTACCTCTAAGACATTGTTCCACTATACTTTGTTACTTCTTTGTGATCAGAGCAGTTTAGTATTTTACTCTATTAGCAATCATCAACACATCTTTACTTGAATGATACAGAGGAAGGCATTCCAAACTGAAACTAGGATTCGGTTGTGCAGGCAAGTTACTGATTCAAACACATCTGCTAAAAGCAAGCCCCTCTTTAGTAGGGGGCAAGCATTTAAACACGCCTCTACATCTCTTTAGAGATATGAATATGAATCAGCAGTGCCAACACATCTGAAAATGAAAACATACAACTGGAAGGAAGATTTTAGGAAGCTGAGTCAAATTTCTTAATGTAGAAGTTGCTCAAAGTCCTCCAAAGAAAAAGGAAGGAAAGATACTGATTGATGAACCTTGACGCCCATGCCTGAGGCAGCCAACAGGCTCAAAACTGTGACTTGAAACACAGTGTTATGGGTATGAGGTTCTGAGGATAAGAATCAAGTGAAGAAAAGAGCAGAGAGATGGCAGGAGGGTGTGAAGAGAAGAAAAAAAGAGGGCAAACTGAGAGAAGGGTGAATGATAAGAGGATGATTCCAGTCACAGGAGGACCAACTCCTAATGTGGTCAGTACTGCCACTCCACTGAAGCCTAGAGAGCCCTGGGGGGATGGCTTAGCTCTCTAACTGTGTTCAAAGTGATAACTCTACATTAGAAGTCATTATTTAGACCAATGTTTATTTCTACATGCCCCCCAAAAGAACCATCTTTAGATAATCAGAAGGAACCAAATTCAGTATCAATGAAGAAATGTTGCTTTTGGTGGATAGTGCAGCCCTGAATCCATGGAGAATATTCTTCTTGAGCAAGGATGTTTGGTCTCACCATCTTCTGGGGGCACAGCACTGGGGTTGGAATGAATTAACTTCACCTATGGAAAAGAATGAGGAAAAGTTATCCATTATAATATTTGGGTTTAATCTATCTAGAAAGAATCGTGTCTGTGCAAAACTCACCCATTTATAACCACCTTGGGGAAATCACAGAAATCAGTGCAACTCCAAAAGCAACCAGGAATGTCTGATGCTTAGGTCAGAATTCCTATAAAGGCATTCCTAATTCAGAACAGGGGTCTGCAACAATTTCTCCATCTTGGAAGGCAAAACCTCCTGCTGGGAGTCTCCTGCATTAATCAGGCTGACAGCAGGTCCTGTTCAGCTTTCTGTACTCCCCAGGATCTCTGCTCTTTTGGGAATGCATGAGAGAAACTATAGTGCTCCCAAACTGGAAGTAGGTCCCATGAGAATGACAGCCAGTGGGCCCAAGGGAGAATCTCTCTTAGGTGCTTAAGGTGGAAGCTGAGCAGAGAGTTCCCTTCCTTTTGGAGAAGAGCCATACCAGGATCTTAAGGACTTTCCTACTTTTCTTAGTACAGCAAAAGCCATCTGTAATGTAGCCATTAACCCCAAACTGAAGAGACAAAGCAGTGAAAGGGCTCCTATTTACTGCCATGGGTTGGGATTTGGCAGTCACCACATGGAACCAGTTTGTGCAGTGCACTCTTTCTTACCCATCCTAAAAGGTCTATCAGGAGAAGTCCTGGGAAGAAAATCTGAGCCATTGAACATGGAACTTGTTCCATTAGAATTTAGATTCCACATAGCCTGGGATGGTGAGTTGGGGTTTAAATGTCGTGGTGTAGATCCATCAGTTTCACCTGACCCATTCCAGCCTGAAATCAGAAAGTGGAAGGCACAGGAATAAAACTCTGTATATTCCCATCTCAAACTATGAGAGACCAGGGAGGAGAAAGGTCTGTGCTTGCTTCTTGTGCCACCTTTGTACCTGCCTTGAAGCCTTGGGTCTCTGTGCAGCATGATTCCAGCCGGT
>NW_009936918.1:19058-52931 GCF_000696875.1 Nestor notabilis
TGGCACACTTGTACCAGCAATCCAGTCTTCTATTTCCCCTTTAGGGACCCAATCTAATCTGGATAAGGCCATATTGAAGAAGACAGGAGGTACACACTAAACCAGTTGTTATACCCATTCATAATGTCAACTACTTTTGATAGGCACACAGAGGTACTGAAGTTTCTGTGCAGAATCAGCATTGCTGGGGTAGCCCAGAACAAGCCACAGCATTCGTCATTTCTTGCTGAGCTGGTACATAGCAGAATCTTACAGTATTTTAGGTTGAAAGGGACCTTTGGGGCACCTTTGAGTGCCCAGAGTTGGATCAGGTTGGTCAGGTCACTGTCACCTATTTAACTACTCTCCCTCTGAAATGTTGTGGTTAAGATGAAAACAGGACATGAAATAATGTGTTTCCTTATAAATAATGGCAATTTCCATAGCTGCAATGTGTGTCCTTTGCCTCTTGTCTTCTCACTGAGCACCTCTGAGAAGAGTCTCTTCTCTACAACCACCCCTCAGCCAGACAGCGATTATACCCCCTTTTTCCCAGGCTTAGCAATGCCAGCTCCTGCACATAAAAAGTAGCTACTGCTATGTCCAATATCGTGCATACATCTCTGAATCTCAGCTTTATGAAGACTGGAAAGCCATCAAAATCATAGCTCACATCAGGGAACACTGAATGCAAGACCAAGCTAAAGCCTCTTTTGGTAATCTACATTTTACTTCATGCTGTCACCCCCCCATCACATCACATCAGCAGCTAATGGAAGAGGATAAAGACCTATTAAAGAACAATTATCCAGTGCAATGCAGAAAGGCTGTAGCAGGAGAAGACTTATGCTTGAAGCTAAACAAAGCCCCTCAGTGCTTACCAGAGTAGTTACTCAGCCGATGTCTCCCCCAGCAGAGATGCACTCGGCACTGCTTCACTACTTCTTCCTTCATTAGGCAGTGAAACACAAAGATGAGGAACCCTAAAGAAGTGAGAAGAGAATTCAGAGGGTTTCAGGTGGATTCTCCAACCTGCTGCCCCTTTTCCAAACTTTCTGCATGCCACTCAGTTACTAGGAGGTTATGTATGGGCAGAGATAGGTGGAAGCTGGGCCACAATTACACCAAGTCCTTTGTGCATATCTAAGGGTGATGGGAAGAGCTTTCTGCAGATTTGGTAACAAAATAACCTGCAAGTCACTGTAGGTTCTATCAACCATTTTTGTGCCCAGATAAAAAGGATTGTGCCATCCTGAAACGATGCATTTATTGGGACCCATGTTTCACAGGCACGAGTTTGTGTCTTTAACGGTGTATCTATCCCAGCAACACTATGTAAACACCACTATTATCCCACTGCAATGGAGCTTTCCCATTAAAATAGCTAAACGCTGTAACACAAAAGCCACATAACCTCTTCCCTGTGCTGGAACTGCATGATGATACACATTTATTTCTATTCCATGGCCCTGAACGGTTGTATTTGTGACAGTATTCCAGTCATATATTACCTTGCAAGGTGTTAAAGATGCTGAAGAGATACAAGAAGAATATCCTCACTGCTCCCCAGGCAAAAAAGACAAAGCCCCAAGTTAAGCCCAAAAGGAACATCAGGCTGAAAGCACTTTTGAGGTCGTGGAGAAAACCTTGTTTCCAGAACCTGGATCTCTTGTGTGTCCTTGATTTCACGGAGTGGATTTGAAGGAGAACAGTGATGAACATGGCTGTGTTGATCAAAAATATGAAGAAGATGTAGGCCACAACGGAGATGTAAAACACTGTGTTCTCCTGAATCCAGCAACTGCAAGAAAGGGAGGTATGTGTTCAGTGAGGAGCTCTGTGAGCAGTGAAACTCAGGAAGCCTGGTTCCCAAAATAAATGTCTTGTATGGTTCTCCAAATCCTAGTAAGGAGCATTCCCGAATGGCGATTACTTTCCCTCAATGAGGACATCCATAGAACCTCCACACTTGCCTTTTTTACAGATGTTATAGAAATTCAATAACTTTGAGAGTTTAATATTTCAGCCAAATTCAAATAAACCTGACAATGGTTGCACAACTTAATAATACAATTAGTATATGAACATTAATAATTATTATTATACTAATTTTAATAATTAACTGCATCAGGGACTGTAGCGATAAGACAAGGGGTGATGGGTTTGAACTGAAACAGGGGAAGCTCAGGTTGGATACAAGGCAGAAGCTCTTCCCTGTGAGGGTGCTGAGGCGCTGGCACAGGGTGCCCAGAGGAGCTGTGGCTGCCCCATCCCTGGCAGTGTTCAAGGCCAGGTTGGACACAGGGGCTTGGAGCAACCTGCTCTAGTGGAAGGTGTCCCTGCCCGTGGCAGGGCTTGGAGCTGGGTAAGCTTTAAGCTCCCTCCACCCCAACCCATTCCATGATTCTATACACACAGACACCGTGCCTTAGGAAAACAGTTAAATACCACTTAATTAGGAGTCTAAATAACAGCATAGCACAGAGATGAGCCCTGGTTAGCTTTTCCTCAAGCTTAAATGAGTTTTGCTGCCTTTTTGCTAGAGATGAGTCAAGTTTTCCCTCTGAGGCATCCTGAGTGTGTGTTGCCTCTCAGATGGGATGGAATTCAAATATTCCAGGTAATCCTCACCAACAAGTGATCAGATTGTGCTGAACAGAAAGCAGGCCAAAAAATGGAGCATTCTTTGCTGGAAAAGCTTTCTTTAAAAAGGGGGAAAGAATGCAGCATTTCCCCACTGGAAAAGAGAGGATCTTGAGATGAGTTAAATGAAAGAATTGGAAATGATGAAGAGACAGTGATTATGAATTGGCATTAAAAAAACCCAAAAACAAACAGAAGCAAATGTGCAAATTTGAGAGCAATTATTCTGCTTTTAGGTTTTACCAGAAACCTAGAGCATGGAGGAGCAGATAGAAATGAGACTGAGCTATAGATGAGAACAAGACATATACATCAGACTGAGTTAATGTCATGTAAAGAAAGAGATTTCCTAGAAAGTAAAGATGGAGTTGACTGGCAGAAGCCCTCCCTAGCCTTAAGCCCAGTCCACTGGCGTGAGAGTTACTCCATGTAGTAGCTGTACATCCAGACTGAACCAGAACCACTAAAGGGAGAGGATTAAGATAGGGGAGAAAAGACAAGAGTCAGAGAAGAGTTGTTCTTGTTATTTCTTGTATCTTTAAGATACTCTGTTGACCATCAAAAAGCTCATACTTACAAATTGCTGAATGGATTGCTCTCTGAATGTGATCCATCACCATAGAAGTCTTTATTTATACCGAGCACAATAGAAATGACAAGAGCTGGTATTCCTGGTGTGGAAGGCAAGAGGAAAAGAAATACTTAGATTATAAAGAAATTATGGAGCCTATGGAAAGACATCAGCTAATCTCTGACGAGTAATCACAGCAGACACGTACATCTTTGGATCAAAGTCTACCCCTAAAACTCCTTTTGAGACAAGTGTGATTCAATATGTGGCAGAGCAGGTTTATTCTCCTTATTTATGTAAATTACAAGTGAGTAGGCATAAAAATATCTGTGTTTGCAAAATGTTTGTGAGTGTTCAAACATCTCCAGAAGGGATCCAATCTGGTTCAATGAAGCTGATTATTACAAAAAGCAGTGTCACAAGATAAGCAGACCACAGCATTTTGTGTTAAGATCTGATTGAGACAGACGTTTTCCAGACAGTTTCATCTGTCTTCCCTTCAGCTCACTTCTCATTTTCCACATTTCTTTCAGTCCTGGCTTTTCAGCTGGGAACGGCTGCCACCACCACCACCATCATGGATGTCTGAGAACTATCATGTGCCACTTGAGATCTGGGGATAAGACTGATGACATTCAAAAGCCTCAAACCCCCTTTAAAATGGCATCTAATGGCAACCCAAAAAACACAGACCTGATTCTGCTCTGGGTCAGTGTCTCTGATAACATCAGAGTTGGGTTCTTTTGCTTATATTTCTCCCAGACAAGTCCCTGATGCTCAGTTCTTGCAAGAAAGGTGAATGAATGAAGTCTTCAGGAGAGCTATGAATGAAAGCTAAATCCACCTGCCATGGGGGAATCATGCATAGAATAGCAGGTAAACACACAAGGCCTAGACAAGGAGATCAAAATCACTTCTGAGCATCACCAGTGCAGAGGTGAAGGCTGTGGGCAGCTCATACTTCCTCAGGCACACACACTGACATGAGATGCCATGAGAAATCATTCCTATAAAAGGGCAGGAGGGGTAAGGAAAGCAGCTCTTTATGCCCAATTTCACCTTTCCTTGCATATGACCATGCAAGGAGCAACAGGTACTTTATGCTAATGTTTCCCTGGATAGAAGAAACTTAAGTTGAACCTGCCTGGGGACGAAATCCAGCCTTATGGCCTTATGGCTCAGGGTGTGCAACCTACAGAAGAGGAGAAGAAATGTGCTTACTTACCCCAGCCAGCAATACAGCATTTCAGGATGTACTTTGGGACATAAACATTGAAAACCTTGATGAGAGCCAAGTAAAACTGAAGAGACTCCAGACACATCCATGTGAAAGCTGCAAGGAGGAAATAGTGAAGGAGCACAGCCACGGTGATACAGAGAGCTGGCTGGTTGAACGAGGCCAGCCAGGAATCGGTGAGGAACACCACGTTCAGCATCAGCAGCGCAGCACAAAGGTTGAGCAGGAGTTTTGCAGGGTTGTCTCTCCGCAGCTTTCTAAAAGGAATGGGAAAGTCCACAGGGTTGTCGTTGCATGGCTGGTGCTGGGTGCATTCACTAGTGCAAAGTAGCACAAACGGGTGTTTGTCGTGTTAACAAGTTGTGTTCTTGTGGTATAAGATGAACCACGGAGCTGCTGCGAGGGCTGGAGCAGCTCTCCTCTGGAGCCAGGCTGAGAGAGCTGGGCTGGGGCAGCTGGAGAAGAGAAGGCTCCTGAAGGGGACACCTTAGAGCAGCTCCAGGGCCTCAAGGGGCTCCAGGAAACCTGGACAGGGGCTTTGGACAAGGGATGGAGGGACAGGACAAGGGCAATGGCTTGAACCTGCCAGAGGGGAGATTGAGATGAGGTCTGAGGCCGAAGCTCTTCCCTGTGAGGGTGCTGAGGCGCTGGCACAGGGTGCCCAGAGAAGCTGTGGCTGCCCCATCCCTGGCAGTGTTCAAGGCCAGGTTGGACACAGGGGCTTGGAGCAACCTGCTCTAGTGGAAGGTGTCCCTGCCCGTGACAGGGGTTGGAGCTGGAGGAGCTTTAAGTTCCCTTCCAACACAAACCAGGCTGGGATTCTGGGATTCTATAAGTTGTGTCTACATGAGTGTTTTATATCTGTGGGTAAGTTTCTAAAATGACTGAAAATGAGGAACATCGAAGTTGCTGAGCAGTTCACATCAGTGCTTGTACTGAAACATGAGTATTTGGATCCCTCTTATTTCACCACAGTCACAGGCTAAAATAAAACAACATTTACATCTTCCCTCCTATGCATCACAGCATCCAATGTCACCAAACATTCTGATAGTTGCTGCAAATTCATTACTGCTAAAGGAGTAAAAATGACATAAGAAAGAGGATCAGACTTACTCAAGGGCTAGATATGTCACCAGTGTTATACTCAGAAACAGGGAAGAAGCACCACATCCTGCATAGCTTATCAGAGTTAATATACGATCCTGTGTGGTATCTAGCTCTGTCCGGGCCAAGTCCTATGTAACAAGATAAGAAATCACTGTTGTTTGCCATGACAGATAATGAAAATTGCTTTCCACCTTTTCACAGTGATAAAGCTATTGATTTCCATCCTGCTTACTGCTACTTTGGAGGGCTTCCATTAATACTTTATGTGTTTCCTTATTGTATAGTCCTACAGAATATCCAAAGGAGTAAAAATATGCAGTATTTAAAGTATCCAGCAATAAGCTGTGAAGCTGGAAAAGCTGCACTTCACAGATTCAACCAGGATTCCTGGATCTGGCCAAAGTCATTCCACTGGGAGCTCACTTTGTAGATCTACTTTGTAGATGTGATGCTGACCTTCAGGGGAAGCTGGGCAGGCATCGAAGGCAAAGGGCTGGCCTTACCCCATTGCGATGGATGTATCCTACTGGGATCAGACAACTTCAGCCTACTCAGGTTGCTCTGACCTTGCCTATCCCTTTGCATTTGTTGCAGCCCATTCGCAGGCAGTCATCTCATTTTTTGTCATTCAACTTTTAGAGGCAGTTTTCTCTGTATTGTAGATTAAAAAAGGCATCTCCCGTTTTTCTATTAAGCTTCTCTTTTTGACAGAGCACAGATTCAACTTGCAGAAAGCTGTAACTTCATTAGCTGCCACTGGCAGACAACAAGTTTAACACCGTATTTCCAGTGCAGCAAATAAGACATTAACTGAATTGATGATCACAAAGAAGTCCAGACTACATCTGTAAAATGAATTTGCCTTGAAGCAAGTGACATTTAGAGGACTTTATACCATAACCAATTATTATAACTGGTTCGTTTGTTAATGGTGATTTTGACAAGCTTGCAGATCACTACAGCTTGTATAGCTCCGAATCTCCCATCCCTCCCCAAAACTGGTGATGAATTTGGTTAGTGCCATGGGACTCTTGGAGATGATTCATTCAATACTTACCAGTAGGACTCCAAAATGGGTAAGATGGTTACAAAAACAGATTGTGTAATTCCTATCTGTAGAATTCATTTCACACCCTGACGTATTCCAACCACCCAGTCCATCTGTGTAATAGAGAAAAAGGGAGTTTTAGGCAGAGTTAGTCATGCTCAGTCATTTATAGCTCTGCAGCATGCAGAATGTGTGAATACAAGCTCAAGTTGGTACAGATTGCAGGGTCATTGAGCAGCACACAAGTGAGATTTCACACAGGAACACTTCTGTAGTTGCCTGAGAATCTCAAAACTTGGATGAAAGCCTTTGGTGGAATGCAGAAATATTTGAAGTCATTTCCCTGCCTGCACACAGAGAAGGCAGGAAGGTAAGGAAGAATATGCTGGACTAGATTACGCTGCAGGATGTGGAAACACAGAAGGCAAGGGCAGAGGACTTCTTTAGGCAGTGTAGCATTGAAAAAGCCAGACCTTCCCTGGTAAGTTTATGTCCCTATTTATGTGGCATGTGTGACATGTTCAGAACTAAGCTTCTGATTCTTAAAAATAGATATTCTAACACCAGTAAGTGCAGAGAAAACCTCTCCCACATGTTCTGAGTTAACCCAATACACAGTTCTCTTTCCATCTCTGAAGAGCCATATTCAAGACTTAATCCCAGCAAAGCCCCACTGACTTCCCTGAGGTAACTATGAGAAATCATCTCACATTTCCTTTCATTTCTGCTTATTTTTTTCCTTAGGCTAAGTCTTCTTATGTGGATGCATCCCTGTGCAGTGCTACACGTGTGTCCTAGGAATAACAGTGATTCCTGAGGTAACAACAGAAATCAGTGGCACAGACTCAACAGGACACCCTCAAAGCTGTAAGCTGCAACGTCAAGGAGCCAAAAGCTGTGTGCTGCTGGTGACAGAGCAAGCCTGCAGCTCTGTAAGTAACACTTACTGTTCTTCTGGAAGTCCCAAAAGACACAGTGCACCGCTGCATTACCCTGAAAGCAGAGAAAAAGGAGGTTGTGAGATTTAGTCAGTACACCTATAACCCATCTGTGCTTGCAGATGTGTGTCTATAAACAATGTGTTCTTGCAGATGTGTGTCTCTAAACCACGTGTACTTGCAGATGTGCATCTTTCTTGTAATCAGGGTTTATAACTGAGGCTGTTTGAGTTGATTTCCTCTGTGCTGCTCAACAAGAGAGTCCACTGATATCTGGGATTATTTGCATGGTGGTGCCACAGAGGGTCTGCAGGTCACTGGAGATGCCAGTGGTTCATTGGGAATCAGATGAGTTATAGAATCCCAGACTGGTTTGGATTGGAATTGACCTTACAGCTCATCCAGTTCCAACCCCCTGCCATGGGCAGGGACACCTTCCACTAGAGCAGGTTGCCCAAGGCCAGTCCCAGTTTTCACCTTGCCCTTTACCAAGGGAAATTCCAGGGGTCAGTGATTGTCCCAGATTTAGCACTTTTCCTCTATCTTGTAGCATTGAAGGACAGCAGAAAATCTGACAGGTTGTCCAGCTTAGACCAGTTCCTACGTCTAACCTCACTGGCTTCATGTGCTATCTGAGATGTCATACCAAATTACCAGTGAAACTCACAAGTTATGACTAAGACTACAAGAACAACCTGAGGTTTTACACAGTAAACCCCCACCATTCTCAGCTTCTATTTTAAAATGTCAATGTTCCCTCTCTGAAGCCAGGCAGGGAAGACACCTAAGAGGTGAACTGATTTAAACGGGTATTCAACGCAGTGTTTTCTCTGGGGACATTCTGGTTTATTACTCATGATGCTGCAGCAAACTTTCCCAAGGCAGATTCATTTTCCTTTATTATAGTGTTAATAAAGTTTAATAAAGCACAGAGTTCCCAGGAAGCCACCCTAACAAATAAGCTGATAAGATCCGTGATCTGCAGACTGTCAAATATAATTAGGCAGAGAGCCAAAGATGTAGGTTAGGATGATATTTCATTAAATATTTAATTAGGATAGTTTTAAAAGGTCAAGGAAAAAAGTCTGAGAGGTGCCAGATGGTGGAGTAAAAGTGATAGAAGAGGGGGGGTATCTGGATGAAGTCTCTGGGTACATAGATTATCTGCTAGAACTGAATGGAAAGAGCTTATTGCCATAAAAGCAGCATTTTCAAGCTCTCATTAACTTAAACTTTAATCAAATTCATCTCATGGACTTGTTTAGTCCTGCTCTTAGTTTGCAATATATTCGTGTGGAGGCTGGACCATACAGATTGGTAACGCACAAATGCTAAGGGGGAACTCGGTCACCAAGCTTGACCTGTGCCCACTTAAAAATAATTTCAGGTAGATTTTAGTTTCAACACATCATTTTGAAACAAAAAAAATTAATTTTGAAAATATCTGTGCAATGTTTTGAGGTTTTGTTAAAATTCACCTCTTTTGGTGTTTAAACCAACTCGCTGAATTTGCAGCAACTACAAATGGTTTCTGTCAAACCCAAACCCTGCAATTCTTTAGCAAATAAAGTATTCCTTGAAAAGAAAAATTGTCCAGACCAAAACAAGGAAACACTGAAAACGCCCCTTGCTGCTAAGCATGGATTTAGTAGAGGGGAGACACAAGCTTTACTAATTGCAGAATTAACCACCCAGCTCTGTGTGGGCTTGTCAGCCTTTGGGTTGATGGATCACAGAGAGGTCAGGCAGGAAAATGTTCTAAGCTCATTTGTCCTGTTGCTGGTTTATTGTAAGGCCAAGTGGAATAGGCTCTACTTCAATATGTCTCTGATGAAATGAACACATCCTACCACATTATGGTCTATGTGCTGAAGAGTAATAGTCACAGGCTCCTTGAGGGTCTGAACTGATGCGTTTTCAATGCTGGCACTCACAACGTAAGTATTCAACCTCTCTGTCTTCAAGCTCTCATCCTGCAGTGAGAAAATACACACATGAAAATCCAAGATCTTCCCTGCTTCCATTCTCTTCAGTTGTATTTCTTGGAACACCATGGGATGCCTGATGTAATTTAGCCACTTGCTACTTCATTAGAAGTTGTAATTAGCTGCATATTCAGGGACAGTGTCCACATCAGCTGAAGCAGAACAGAGTTTCAGATGCATTGGCTGGATTGAGAAAGCTATGTAATCATTTCAGTACATCAGAACGTGCAGTTGTACATTATTAAGCTCATTAGACAGCAGACACAACGGGGAATGCTGCTTCTATGTGAAAAGCGTTGCTCAGCACACTGTATGCTCCATCATACCAAAAGAAATATCTCCTTTTAAATCACATTCACCCACTCCCCCCGAGATAAGAGAACAGCAAGTGGTAGAATAGCCCTAAATGCTATTATTTTAATGAAGACATAAATCTTGGAATTATTCTAATGCTGTTTGACATGTACTATGCATGTTCCTTAAGGAAGGGCTCACTAGCAGAGCAAGATTAAGGGATGTTCTTCTCCTACAGAAGTATTAGAACAGCATCAGCTACAGAAAACGAACACCAAGTCTAAGGTCTATAGACACCTCTTAGAGCATCCTTGCTACAGAGAAGGTTTTGCTGCCTGGGAACATTTCCCCGGCACATTTCTTAGTGCTCCATCAATCTGATGTAAATGTGCCCAGAACACATGAAACTATTGGGGTTTTTCTTTAGCACACACGAAGAACAGCAGAACTCATCACTGCCGTGTTAGTGTTTGTTAGGAGTCATAGTTACCACAAAGAGTGAAGTAGTGCCAAAGAAATTAAACTGGATCTTGGAATGCTTGTCTGGGTCAGAGGGCTCGATCCTGAGGAATTTCTTCAGTGATTCTGGCAAAAACACTGAGGCCAAGGCCTCTTTGAAAGGGTTTTCTTGGATGTTGATCTGCAGGAAAGAGAGATGATGCAGTCAGAGCTGCTTTCCTCAGGCCAAATATGTCATGGTACAAAATAGCAGGATTGTCTGGTTGAGTCAGTGGTCCCTGAGGTGATGTTTTGCTCTCACCTTGAGATCCAGGCCTCTGTTGTAGGAGGTAACGCCAAAGGCCAGTCCTCCAAACGTGCTGGGATCTGGACGTGTCACCAGGAAAGCCATGGAAGTGGTTATGACTGACGTATTTCTTTCTGTATAAGTCACCTTATAGCCTAGCTCCTCTGTTGTCTTCAGGATGCTTTACCAAGAGCAAGAAGAAAAAGAAGCAAAAAAAAGATACATCTCTTGAAATGTTCTCCTGGCTTCATTATATGCATCCAGGAGAAGAGAAGCAGCTAAAAACCACCACTCTGATTTATGACCACAAGGAGAAATCACTAGAGCAGGATGGGTCTGTTATGGGGCATTTTGTCCGGCACAGGGTCAGCTGATGGCTGAGTTAGCAACTCAACTTAGTCTGGCAGGTGGATGATACCCTCCT
The DNA here is from genome assembly GCF_000696875.1 of Nestor notabilis. Classification (NCBI taxonomy): domain Eukaryota; kingdom Metazoa; phylum Chordata; class Aves; order Psittaciformes; family Psittacidae; genus Nestor; species Nestor notabilis. Next base: position 30,033 of record NW_009936918.1, read on the forward strand.
ATGGGGACAACACAAGGTGGTTCTGGGAAGACCTGAGTCTAAATTCATACCCAGTCAAATACTACATTTCATCTGGCAGGCAGTAACTTGTAGAAGGTGCTGATTTGATTGTCTGCAGTCATCTAATTGTACCCCCAGGTGAAACATCACAGCCAGAATAATATAGTCTGCAAGAGACCTCCAGAGGTCTGACCTCCAGTTCCCTGCCTGCCCCAGGCAGGGCATACTTTAAACATAGGTCATTTGCTCAGGGTCGTGTCCAGGGAAGCTCTGGATATCACCAAGGATGGAGATTTCACAGGCTTTCTGGGCACTGCTATCAGTGGGCTTTTTCTAAGCGGAGAGAAGAGGCTGGAATCTAAAGGAAGCAGCAAAGTAGGGTTGTTTAATGCTCATGGGTATTAAGAGTCAGAGGCAGCTCCAGGTCTTGTTTGGCCTCCATTAAGGCTATTCAGCAGTGTGCAGGAACAGATAATACCCTATTGAAAACCTGCAAGAGAGCTGCCCCCAACAGACTAAAGGAAAACCTTCCTGTCCTCTGCTCTGGTGTTCTCTTCATGAATCATCAGTCCCAGACACACAAGGAGTCCCATGGGATCCTTTCAGTCACAGCTGCCCTAGAGCTGCAAAGCCTGGAGTTCAACTGCCCCAGAATATCTGGGATGCAAAGTCTCTGCTGAGGCCTGGAAGAAGGAGCATAACAGCTCTTGTGAGGATATCATCATGGTGACACTCATCAGGCATCATCACAGTGGTCGTGCTCTTTGGTGTTTCAAAGTAAGGTCTGATTTATGAAAAAGTGAAAATATCAAAGCTTCTCCTGTCTGCAGGAATTGTGAAGCCACTGTTATGACAATTTGTACCCACCATCTCATACCACTAAGGATCAGGAATCCAGGGCCTATCAGAACATCATTTATGTCCTGAAAACTTTGTATTTCATGGGAGAAATCACAGTAAACATTTCACTTAAACCCCCTCCCAGCCTATTTGAGAAGGCAGAGGTGTTGAGTGCTGGCAGCTATCACAGCCCCCTCTCCACACACTGCAGTAGACTTTGAAGGGAGAGCACAGAGCCGGAAGGATCACGATGCTGCTCACTGCTTTCTCCTTGACAGATTTTCTAAGCCATTTTTGGCTATTCCTCCTTGCAGCCTCCTGAGTTTGCAAAGGCAACGCAGAGGTGTCCAGTGCAAACAACTGGCCTGTTGCCTAGTCTGTGCCTCACCTAGAACTTAAGTGGGAAGTTAACTTTTCTTGCTTTTAATATTTCTTATTAACATGTCTTATTAAAATATTGGTTTACCTTAAGTAAAGCAGAAAATCGCTGATAATCACGGCCTTTAAAATGAGAGATGCTGAGAGACCTTTTTAATACAATGAACACAGCATCCTTATGCTGTTGGTTAGCACTGGTCAGTGCAACATAGAATAATCTCTCCTCTTTGAAGCCTCAGGCTGTGCAGTGAGAAGTGGGTAAGCTGCCTTGCCCAGGTCAGAGATGAGTGAACTCTGTACCTGCATTTGCCTTTGAAAAGGCTGGCAGTAGTTTTCTGAACAGCCATTTCAAACCCCAGTGGTTGAGTTACCTTTAAATAGGTAGTTGAGTCACTTTCAAGATCTCAAAGGAGAGAGATGTTTTCAAAGTTATCTAGCAACTTCAATTTTAGCATGTGTGAGGATCGCATAATGGATGTAGGATCCTAAATGTAGATTTGGAAGCCTAACATTGAATAGCTATGTTTGAAAAAGGAGATAGAGCACTCCAGCCTGGTGTGCTGCTGGCTGAGATGCTGACGTGCCAAGAGACCTCAGTGCTGGGTTGTGAGGATCACCCTGGAGACGAGAGGGCAGCTCAGCAGTCTCCCTGCTCTGCCTCCAGACTGAGATGCCCATCGAGAACAACTCTGCTGGTGACTTCTGCACAGTTGGTGCTGGTAAAAGCACCTTTGACAACACAACAGCCAATTTCTACTGCTAAGAACCACAAACAGGTTTAAGATCCAAGTACGGATATTGCTGACTCTTGTGGTGGTATTTTAATAGACTACTCCATGGTGCCATTGTAGCTTAGGAAGCCACTTCTGGGGGTTATCTTACTTACCTATTGGTCACTTTTCTGATGTTCTCATCTTCTATTTCTTGCAGCAAAATATAGTTTAGTATAGACAATACAGACTCTGCAAGTGTCACGCTCACATCTGCAAGCATTATGATCTCAGAAACTTTATTTGTGATGATTTCTAGTTCTTCCATTTGCAGGGTTGCATTTGGCAAGAGGTATAAAATCTGCTCTGCAACATCTTGTGCATTCTCTGATGAAAAAGAGGAAAGTACAGGTGATGTATGTGGCATAGCTATGTGCCTAGCTATACAGCTCCACGTCTCTACGTTACAGCAAGGAATTGGCCTGCTTCTGCTCTCTTTCCAGATGGATATAATGCTTCTGATCTGTTACAGAATTATGTCCTAAGTCAGTGAGCCCTCAATGTGACAGTGAAGCTGGCAAAAAGTAAAATCTGGATATCTCAGCTTGTATTTCAAAGGAAGAAAACAATGTTCTTTTCATAAGGATTTTGTCACCTCCTTTTGGATTCTGAAGATTAGCTGTAAATAACATTTAGTGTTAGCTTTGGTCACGTTTACAAGCAGTTTGGAGTTCAGAATTATACAAGTTCTTCCTCTCTGCCCAAATGCTACTTAAGTGGGACAGCAGCAAACGCCATTTCTGAATGATATAACTTGAAGAGTTGTATTTGCCATTCACCATCTCATCATCCCTCTGCAATGTTTTTATAGAAGCAGTTTTCCACCCGAGGAGTCAGACAGCCCGTATGCAACTGCACATCTCTTTCAAGGCTCTATTATTTGATGCCACTGCTGAGTAGGTGGATGAGCAATGGTATTGTTTTTGTTCACCATTCAAACAACTTGTACTGTTTGCATAGCTTAGCAAAGATATAATCAGGTGGTTAAAGGTCACCTTTGAGCTTACAGGACTTACAGCACAAACTTTTCACTTCCATACACTAATCAGTGCTTCTTTGTACAACATAATCAACTACTTCAATGCAGCAACAGAGCATAGGCAGGTAAAACCTGTCATGTTATTCAGCAGTTATTCACTTACTTCTAAAGCTGATTTCAAATCTCTGATTTGAGACAAGTCTTCAAAGTGATTGCTAGAGAATTTTGAAGCACCTGCAAAGTTCATCTACATTAAAACCACTTCAAGATGCTCAGGTGAGCAGGATGCACATACAACAACCTTATCACTTTGGTTTTTCAATGTCCAACATAAGCATTATCTGAGTATAACTCTTTTTACTCTGATTCACTGTATCACTGGAGTATCCATTGCCTTACCTTCTGTTACCGTGATATCTTGAAGGTCTAAGATATTATTTGGGAGTTCTTCCAGTAATCTACATTCAGTCAAATCTGGTTTCTTCCAAAAAGCTTGCTGAAGTTCAATATTAATTCCACTGAAAAAGGAAAACAGGGTACATTGTTACAAGAAAAAACCATGTAATAATGGATGTTCCTCATATTTCCCATTCAAGTACATTCAATGTCATTACTTAGCCCCATTTTAAAACTGACTTGCAAGTCACATCTGACTTAGCACTCATTTAGCAGAGCAGGAGCAGAGCCCTAATGCCAGAGCAATTTGAAATGCATCTGGAGGTGCTGGAAGGCAGAGCTGTGAATGGGTGGCACAAAACGCTACCATGCATCTGTTTCCCCTCCCTACTCAAGCAGAAAGTCAAGTGCTGCTTGTGCTTGCTGCAGGGGATGAAATGATGCAGGGCTCCCTTCTCCCACAGCCTGCGCTGGAGCATCGCTGCACACTTCGCATCTTCCTTGGTGCCATGGCACATTACCATCTGCTTTCCCACCACTCAAAGCTTGGCTCTCCCTCCTGTTTCCCATGCAGGAACCCAAATGAGATGAGTTTGTCACTCACCAGCTCCTCTGAGCAGACTGCTGAGGGTTTTTCCTGCAGCTCACCTCCGCTTTGGTCGCTGGCTTTGTTAGCGGCCAGGAATAATTCCCCTTGTAGGTTGTGTGGGAAAAGCTTTCTGGACAATCCATGAGTGCTGAGGAAGAAACATGGAAAATCCCTTTAAAAAGCTAGAATAACCCCAAAGCAGACACCATCCCCTGACACGCTGTTCTCTGGCCTCCATTCCTGGCGGAATGAGCTGTAATTTGCAGACTGGAAAGAAGCATTTGACAAGTTTACTGGCTGCAAGAAAACATTTTGCTGAGGTATTTCATCTATTCTTCTACAACCTTCTTCTCTTTAACAAGGTCAGTTCTCAGGTAAAGTGTTATTTTCCCAGCATCACAAACCATATTTAATGACAGAATATCCCACAGGCTTCTCTATTCCATCTGAATGTGCTTTCACACTGCCCTTCATTATCCATCAGTGTTCTTCCTCCAGGCTTGTACTTTTATTGTCTGCAGCTGATCTTTTGTAAGTCTTTGGTATAAAATGTGGGTTTGAAGTTCAGGTACAGTCTTACAGCTCTTCTCTCTGCTTTGCTTCTGTGTTTTAAGGAGCAATAGAGATTGTAACCAAACCAACAAAGAGACTAGGACTGGAGAACTTGGAAAGGGACTTTTTATAAGAGCAAGTAGTGATAGGACAAGAGGGAACAGCTTTGAAGTAGATACAGGTTAGATATATGGAAGAAGTTCTTTACTGTGAGGGTGGTGAGTGTCTCTTAGAATTACAAAGCATGTGGTTTCCAATGAGCTTTTAATGAAGTATTATATTACCTATTGGCTTGACAGCCACATCTTCAGGTGTCACGTATAAGGATAATAGTCCCTCTTCATAAGTGTCATTCAACAGTTGTTTGATCTTGAGAATCAGCACTTCTTGTGTTTCAAGTGATGTGGCCTTTATAATGGCCTTACAGATGTAGCTACAAATATGATACACAAACAAGGCTACCATATTAGTAACATCTCACAATTAGAAGTGGCTACAAAATTAAGGAGTACCCCAGAAAATTATATTGCACTGGATACTTTCTGTATGTATTTTGTTCACCATAAGTGCAGACCAATGGCAAACGTCACCAAATGCCACTTCTTATGCACACTAGGACCTTACCACTGGAGATGCTTTCTAAAGTATGAGTTACTGGGAAGGCAGGTACATGAACCTTTTTATAGCTTTGTGGTAAGTACCACAAGAGGTTTTCTGTTCATTTTATCTTGGCACAGGAACATCTCTGTCACAAGTAAGCATTTTTCAACCATGTTTTAAAGTTTGGAGTGAACTAGCCATAAAATGATGAGGTGCTTGAGTAACTCTGTGTCCAGACAGAGATGACAGACACCAAGGTCCCTGGAAAACTGAGATTTAACTGCTTTCAGCATCTTCTTTGGATTCCAGCTTTCTCTCCTCAAAACAGCCATCTTCTGGGTAACTATGTTTGCTGACTTCAGGAGGTTTGGAAAAACTGTGTCTCTCTTTGAGTGGCTTCAGGCACAGCAGAAAGATGCAAAGAGACATCTCTCAGTTGTAGATGGATCATTTCAATGGACCTCTAATTTAACTGAGGGCTAACAAGTGAGATCTCCTTAGGACTGGGATGTTCCAAGTGTTCCCAACTCACTCCTGTCTCTACACAGCTGTTCCCCACTAAGCACAGCCTTTGTAAGCCATTTGCAACCACTTAAATGTAATGGGAACCCAGCTCCCCCTTCTTTTCTGGCCTGTGGTCAGCAGGCAATAGGATTTCCTGCAGGAGAGGTGCAGGGTTCATCCTGGCAGCTCTCTTGGGCATTGGCCACTCATAGCTCTGGCCCTAGTGAAGGATCTGAAGCCAACTTTTACAGTGCAGTGCAAACCTCCCAGCTCTTGCCATGGAAGAGCCTTCCAAGATATGGTGTTTGAGAGAGAAACCTTGGATGCTCAAATACCTTTCCCCAAGCCAAGTGTTAACTGTGGTTCTGACTCCACTTCTGCTTTATACAACTAAAGGTTCCACAGTTACTCTGAAACTAAAACAACTGAGGAGGGATATAGTTCCTCCTCACCCTAAAAATGAAATCAATATGAGTTATGGAAACCCAGTTCATGACCATGGGTCTTACCTTTGTGACATCTGCTTGAGCTTCACCTTCAGTTCACAGAGAAAGACACAAGTTAGAAGCTGGTTAGAATCAACTGATGCAAGTTGGATTTCAAGGCAGGCAAGCAGCAGAAACTCAGTGTTCTCATCAAAATAGAGCCTATTGCTTTAAATGCTATTGGGGCCTGACTCTGAGTAGCCTTTGCTCCATAGTACTTCTAGAGGTACATCAGGATAAAAGGGAACATCATAGTGCATCAATGCTGCCTCATGCAGAGAGCAGAACTTGTCAGTATTTACTGGGACACAGTGGCTTTCCAGCCCAGCTCTTTAAATGGGGTACGTCTACCATCAGCATTTAAACCATACGACTACTATATCCTCCCTGAAGAGATAAGAAAAAGTAAGTTTTTAACTCAAAAATAGCAAATGACTTACAGGAGCCCTGTTACAGACACTGCTTTGTGGATAATTACCCCTGTAAGCAAAAAAGAATAGAAGAATTATTTCAGAGTAAGCACATAACGTGCCCCATTCTGCTATCACCTGAAGACATTATCTCATGACCACAATGAGCCAGACCTTGCAGCTGAGAAGTCATCTTGAACCTAGCGTAGGTGTAGCTGCATAAATCCCCAAGGCCAAGTGCTGTACCAGATGTGCACCCTGACAGAAAATGCTTCTTCCAGAATGGGATCCCCCCTTATCTCATGATGTTCTGAATTGGATTCACCCCATGTAGACAGCTGTGTTGTCAGTTGTAAAGCAAACAGTAACTGGAAATCAGAGACTGGAAATAAGAAGTCAAAATATGCCTGAAATAACACCCCATGTCTGTGCAAGTGATACTTTCATGAATTGCTAAATGTCCCTCTCAGCTGCTCAGTTTGGATGTGAATCATAGAAACCTTGAATGGTTTGTGTTGAAGGGACCTTAAAGCTCCTCCAGCTCCAACCCCTGCCACGGGCAGGGACACCTTCCACTAGAGCAGGTTGCTCCAAGCCCCTGTGTCCAACCTGCCCTTGAACACTGCCAGGGATGGGGCAGCCACAGCTCCTCTGGGCACCCTGTGCCAGCGCCTCAGCACCCTCACAGGGAAGAGCTTCTGCCCTTTATCTAACCTTAACTTCCCCTGTTTCAGTTTGAACCCATCACCCCTTGTCCTATCGCTACAGCCCCTGATGAATGTCCCATCTCCAGCATCCCTGTAGTCCCCTTTAGACCCTGGAAGCTGCTCTGAGGTCTCCACCCAGCTTCTCTTCTCCAGGCTGAACAGCCCCAGTTTTCTTAGCCTGTCTTCATATGGAATAAAGCTGGATTGGACTAAAAGCTGTGACATAGAGGCGTCTTGGGCAACAACCCGTTGTTTCTGAGCAGAGTTTGGGAACTATAATAGCCTTTCATTAGACACTGCCATGCAAGAGCCAGTGTGTACCTGCTTACACAAACTAGACCCTCACTCTGAGGATGGATGTGACCTCTTCACACTCACATGCAGTCACTGAGACAGGGCTTCAGCAGCCCTAGCAGCAGCTACATGCCTTGCATTAGGCAGGATATATATTTTGAGATGAATGAGGCCAGTGAGCAAAATGTGGGTGTTCTACATGATTATACAGCTCTGAGGGGCTGGTTTCCACCCTTGTCACAGGACTGGTCAGCTTTGAAATGGCCACGGGGAACCCGGCTGCAATTTCACTCAAAGGACAGAGGGTGGAGGTGACACCTCTATACAGCCAGAGACTCACCTGACTTTAAAGTTTGCCACAACAAATTCTTCTCCAGTAAATATGATACTAAACTGGAAAGAAAACAGTGACATTCTTGTTAACTTGATTTATTGACACTTTCTCTATTTGAATTACCATCAAAATTCTAAATCCCAATGAAAACAGCTACAAATTTTGGCAAAATGTCAGCACTTTTGCCTTCCTTCAGAATTCCATTTTATCCTGCTAAAAGAGTGCTGGATAACATGATTCTGAAACACCACAACAGTGCGACATGGATACTCATTTCCCTGTTGTGCCATCAGTTTACATGCTGTACCAGCTGTCCTCATCATCTGATACTTGCTAGGGAGACATGAGAATGAGAAAAGAAACCTACTCACCCAGTTTTCCAGGAGCTTCCTTGCATCGTAGTAATCAGGAGCTCGCTCAGTTTTGTAGAAGAGGGAAAAGTTCATATCAACATTAAAGAAGCTGACTGTAGGAAGAGAATGTAAGTGAGATGCATCCTGTACAAGGTGTCTGCACCCCTCCATTGAACCATTCCCATGCTCCCTGAGGCTCTTTGGGAAATCCCAGCCTCCAAGTGTCCAAGTCTAAATCACTGCTGCATTCTAGAAACGTTCTTAAAGAGCCTAAGGGCCCAAACACACCGTCAAGTTATCACAGCTTAGCAAACAAGTTGTGGTTCATACTTGTGGGTGCACTGGGCTGGCTTTTACTGCCTGCAAGGAATGCTTAGGAAGAGATAGGGGGATCTGCTGCCAGACAGTACCTTGCTAAACAGCAATGGCTTAAACATGTGACTGAGTCTTAACTTGTCACATCTGTGGTGTCAGTGCCAGTGGTGACCATGTCAGCATTTAAAAGGGGCTCATTTAGCACTTACGTGGAATGGTACCATTGGTACTACTGGTCGGAGGCAACGGGGGCAGCGTTGTGGAAGATGCTTCACTTGAGCCTGCTGAAAAGGACATTAAAAGGCCTAAGAATCCACAGTGGCAAAGGTGTAAGGAAGAACAGAGCCCAATTAGAGAAAGGCACGAGTCAATCAGCAAACTTGTCATCGTAACAAAGAGCTGCTGTTGTTCCACAGGCCTCTGTGGGGTGAAAGCAATGGGGGGAAATACACCTACACATACACCTACACATGGAGTTTTCTATCAGAGGCAACTACACCATAACAAGGGAGAAAACAGGATTGGCAGAGTTCAGATCACAAGGAAGACCCGAGCTCACGCGCCATTATCTTTCTTCATTGCTTGTGTTGAAGAGCTGCTATCTCTCTGTTCCCTTCTTGCTTGAGTGACCTGAGCCAGTCTTCAGAAAAGGAGCTTGTCAAACACTGAGTGCTAACAGTTAACATGCAGTAATGCAATGTGAGATGAACAGCGATATTCATGGTCTCTGGTTTAATGATAACCTGGCCTAAGGGTTCCCATTATAAACACCAGCCATCCTGCCTGTTGTGTTCAAAGGGCAGAATTCCAAGAACTCATTTGTGGCTAATTTTCCTTGAAGTGAATCATCTTGTCAAACCAGATAGGACTTTTGCATTTCACATGCAATCTGGCACCTCACCAGACAGACAGGGACAAAACAGGTCATGTTTTTCACAGGTACTACAGCAAATGGCAGTGAATCGAATCACCAGCTAACATTACAAGCCTTGGTGTTGAAAGAACAGCAGGATCACAACATTTTGCTCTAGAGGTACCATTTTCTTCCTATGCTGGTAATCTGTGGCTTTTTCTTCCCTCAAATGACTGTCAGAAACTTGACATTCTAGGTCTGACTAAGAGAAATAAACTTAACACGTGAATACAAAGCCAGATGTCTATGAATAAGGAGTGTGGTTGGAAATCAGTAGGATAAGGCTGTCCTTCAGAAAACATTGTTTTCTCCACGAGAGTTCAAGGGAAGGAGAATCACCACGCTTAAAATGTAACAGACCATTCAAATCAATGACAATCCATTTGAAAGGGTCAGACAAGCTCTGACCCACTCAAATCAATGGCAATACATCCATGGACATAACAGATACAGGGGCTGTCAACAACTTGAAGCCTCCTGGTTTTATCCTAAATAGCTTCAAATTCTCTTGTGAAGCTGAAAGGAGAGCTGAAGGCAGAAGCTCCTCCTGAGCAGTACACAAGCTTCTGCTTCCTACACAAACAAGCAGTTTTACCCTTCACATTGAGCCACAGGCCCTGCACCCAGCACAAAGTCAAACCAGAGCAAGAGGGCAACAAAGCTATTGAAGTCCAGCTCTGAGCTGTCTCTTGCAGACAAAGCTCAGGCTCTTCAGTCTTCAGCTCAGCCTTCAGCCTCCCAGTGTTCCTCAGTGGTGCCAGTGTGTGGTTTAGTGTCATCTCAGGATCCGGGAAGCAGCAGCTTCAGCCACCCCCCAAACATCCTCAGCAGAGGCAGCGCACTCAGAGCTGGTGGAGAGCTGAGCTGGGAGCAGCTCTGCTCCTGGAGGCAGTGGGATGGGGAGCAAGAAGGATGTTCCAAGGATCAGGCTGCCCTGCAACCTGCTTCTGCAGGGTGGTGCTCTGTGTAGCACAGTCCCTGCTGCTCCCAGAGTGTTGAGAGAGCTATAAAACCAGCCCCTGCTGCTTGAGGAAGGTGAGATTTTCATTTGGACACCTCTTTACTCAGGCCTTTTGCTCCTGAGATAGTACTCAACTGTTGGGGAAAAAAAGGGCTGATTTACTCTGCTTTACTCTTCCACTAAAACACTGGCAAGTCCCAGGAGCCATCTGCCACATTGCCATTTCAAAGCCGTTGCCTGCAGTAGGTCAGAAACATGACCTGACTAATGGGTATTTGCTGGTTCTTTATTTGGAAAAGATCCACAGGGTTAAGTCATTTTGCTGCAAAACAGTCCTAAATACTCAATACACAGACCTCCTACCAACAGCCACTAACACTCTTTGACACACATGGATATGCAGAGAACAAGAAGCCAGAAGTATCTACTTAACTACAAGCAAAACCCTAGAGGCAAAGGAAAACAACTCCTCTAAGGAAAACAGAAGGACCTGAAACTACAGGGATGTGGTTTTCCTCCAAGCCCTCCCCATCCTCACAAGACATACTACTGTGAGAATACAAAGAGCAAAACCTGGAGTACCTGATGCTCAGATATTCCAGCATCCCCAGTGACTCTAATCCCACCGTTCAGACTTGGAGTGGAAACCTGTGTGCCTTCCTGTGCTGTGGAGCTGCAGGAATGGGTTCTGTGAGCTCCAGTGTAATGCTACAAATAATTAGTCCCTGGTTTCAAGCTGATAGAAAATGAGTGTCTTGTTATTGGCTTTATTTAAGAGCTGCTGTCATAGAGGGAGTGTGATGAGAACACAGGAAGCCCACATGCCCTATCACTGGAATAAAGCCCTTCTTCTTTCCTTATAGAAACACAGACATGATATTAGGCTAGGATTTCTCAAGCAATAAACGAAACTCTTTGCACACCCAGGGTTAAACTTGTTCTTCTGGCTGTGTCAGTGCTGCAGATCCTCTCCAGGTAAGAGGAATCTGCACGGAGCTGGGTGATTACAGGCTCCACCTTGTTCCCTGTTATCAGTGTAATGCTTCAAAACCCATGGCCTCAGGGGTGATGTCTGGTATCACCCAGGATGAAGCAGAAGAATCTGCTAAGGAAAAGATAGAATAAAATAGAGAAATGCCCAAAACCAAAGCCCAAACTCATTCTAAAGGGGAATGTACCCCACTGAGTGCTGTGGTCCTCTCCTGACAAACAAAGCGCAACCACAACTGGGCAGATTCTAATTCCTTTCTTTCTTTTTCTCATTGTCACCTGAAGAAACCCCCCAAATCTCTGTTTATTCCCACATATCAAAGCTCATTCCCAGCAGGCAGGGGTGGGACCAGCCTACCTGCACTCTGTAACTTCATTTGCTTCCATTAACACACATGTAATTCCATTCAGGAAACAAGGGCTAAGGCGTGATGACAGATGAGGTCTGAAGCTCCAGAAATACTGTGCCACTGACATTTCTTAAGCCCTACTCATGGCTTTTGATTTGGTAACTTAATAAATGGTTTCTTTGTAAATATAGAAATATGTATGTTTCCCACTGAAGAGCAGCAAAAATTAGGCCAGCCAATAAAAGAGCTGTAATAATAAATAGATTTCTCCATCATAATCACTCATTTCAGGTATTTTAGATTCATCCCTTGCCCAGATTACTTCAAATTAAGAAGAAAATCAGAAGTCAGTGTGTGGGTGAGGTAGGGGGAGGAAGAGCTGAAGACTGTGAGTCAGTGAGAGGAGGAGAACACAAACTTCACTTTTAGCAAGGGCCCAGCTGAGCTGGAAAAGTAAAGGATCAAGAACTCTGGGGGGAAGAAAGCAAAAGCAGGACAATAACTTTACTCCTGCTCTCAAGCAAAGCCAGTGCAATCACTGTGATAACTCTATCACTTTTAAAAGTCAACACAGATCCTTAAGGCTGCTTCCTGCTACCTTCAGGTGAGAAGTTTCCCTCACTTTGCCTCAGTGAGCCCTGGCTTTCCAAACCAAAGCAGGATTCCCAGCTTCCCAGCACAACTGCCTGCACTGTCAAGGTGAACCAAGCAACGCGCAGCTCTGTAGACACCAATAAGCACCAGAAGCAAACCTCAAAGCTGGTGATAACCATTATAGGGCATCACTAACAAGCAATAACATGACATGAGCATTGAAATGGCACTTCCCCGGGACATTTACTTCATAGCAACACTTTGGCACAACTATTTCTTACATGCATGCTCCAGATGTTCCATGTAAACTCAGGAGGTGTGACCCCATATGGACAATCCCTATGAATTACAGCCAAGTGCAGCTTCCCCTATCTGACAGACAGGACATAAAACTCAGTCTGTATTTACACCACTCACTGTTATCCCTACCTCATGTATCATCAGTGTGCAACAGTCAGCTTATGAATTTCAGTTAATTAAAATAAGGAGTAGATTTCTAGTGGAAGCAAAGGTCTTGCCAAGATCTGACACACGGCAGATTCCCAAACACGATTAATTTTATCTCTGTAACCAGGACTTCATTCTTAGTTATTGCTTCTGGGAAAACATCCGACTCCAGTAACCTCCTCCCTGCATGGAACACACTGTGGATCCAGCAGCTCATGGCACTGTAAGCAGGGTAACCTCTGAGCGTGCTGCTGTAGTTCCCCACTTGTGAGACACGCTGTGTTTCTCCTTGCTGGCAAACAGGGCCAACATTTTCCAGGCTGAATGTCCAGTTCAGGCTGCACTGGAGAATCCTAACAGGAGGCAGTCGCCTGGTTTGTGGGGATTGCTTTAGAGGGGAAAAGTGCTTTGAAAATGCTTTGACCTTAGGAAGCCTCTCTCTCATGTGCTTTGTCTCACTCGAAGGTTGCTCAAATTCATCCAGGTTACTGGGTTTGAAAAATCAAAGTCCAGGAACACTGAGCAGAGGCTTTGATTTCAGGTGCTAAACTGTTCTTCAGCAAACATGACTAAGCCTCTCACAGCTCCTTGCCAAGACAAGCACAGACCTTTCCCACAGAGAGAATGGCCTGAGGGCAAAGGTGTTAATTGGAAAAGGGAAACTGAGCCTTCCTCCTCCCTCCTCATCAGATCATATCCTGCCTGAAGTCAGGGACACAGTGGGGAAGTAGCTCCTACAATAGGCAGTGCAGGAAGAGGACTGCCTGGGAAAAGGCAATGGGGCAGGAAGCTGAGATAAGCTGAGATGAGCAGGTTGTCAGTTACAGCAACTGTCATTAGTGCCTGTGTTCTTTGGTGCAGAGCAAGGGAGTGTGCAATGAGGGAGTAGGGGGACATCTGTCCCAGCACAGGATTCAGCAGCAGTCAGGGGTTTCCTGATGCTCTTCTCATTGCCTTGGGCCCTGGTTCCGTGAAACCTGGAGCAGGAGATGGGAAAGTGCAGTGGGAACTGTGGTGAAGTGAAGGGGTGCTGCACTTGATGAAGACATGCTGTCTGACGGAACAGACCTGGAATTCCCAACCTGGACACCAAAAATGAGCAATTACTTCATGCTGTGCCTCCAATCTCCCTGAGAAGCCATCAGCTTACAGGCAATTAACAAAGATGCATTCACTGTTATTGTGGAACACTAAATATCATGCTATGTCAATAGTTTTACATAGATTAGTCAGTCTATCAGTCAATTCATCAATCTCAGTGCTCTGTTTTCATACTTTGCTGTTTAAACACCATGTTGTACATACAGACATAGGGATTGAATGATGAGATAACCCAAAACAGTGTTCCCTCATCCACAACCTCTGTATCTGCTTGAAGAAGAGGCTGTGTGGGGTGGGCAGGCGATGCTGTAAGCATGGCTTCAACTCTGCCCACCCCAGGTCTCAATCACAGCAGCAGTGACTCGGAGGCTGTTAGTTGTTCTTAGCAGTGGAGGGTTCCCTACTCTCTCTATGTGATCCCCAGCAACACAAAACACTGCAGCCACTCACCACAGCGTAGGCGATGGTCCACAACGGGCGGGATGCTACTGAAGTTCCAATACTCCTCCTTCCAGCTGACAGTGTTGCCCATGGCACAGCCCAGCAGCTCCTCCTGACCCAGCACACGGTCCCACGTTTGGAAGTAGTACAAGCTGCCAATGAAGCTGTTGCTCACCCGCACAATGAAGCCGTCCTTTCTTTTGTGCAGATGACCCAGCACCAGGCTCCCGTTGGGTTTCAAGCACCCAGCACTGCCAATGGTTTCAGTATGCACGAGCTCACTGTTGCAGTAGACCTCCAGCAGTTGTTTCCTGGTGTCCCACGAGCAGCACACGCTGTACCACACAAAAAGGGCCAGTTCAATGTCAATGTCTCGTCTGGTGCCAAAGAGATAGAGTCTTAACTGCTTGTTTTCTCCAGAGAGTCCAAGCTCTAAGTCATTGATGTCAGTGGAGGAGTTGCTGGCGTCGTAGGAGAACGCTGCCCAAGAGCTGACGTTGGCAGTCCGCTTTAGGTCAATGCACGCTGTGAACTGGCACAGCTGAGGGATGCTGAAGTTGACCAGAGACACAAACTTGTCATTCCTTCCCAGTAAATCCAGTCTTTCTCCATGCAGGTAATGTCCTTCTGCAAGCAGACGAGGCATTAGGAAAGAGGGTAAAGAAGGGAAATGTCACTTCCAAAGGAGAAGCTGCAGCCTGACCTCATGCGGGTACTTCCCTGAGTTATGAGCAAAAAAAGTTAAAGTTTCTTCTATTTCTAGTTTCTGGTGCCTTGGAAATTTAATTCTGAGCCCACCCACACCACCAGGAAAGAGGAGTTTAATTCTGCAAAGGAACAGCTGAAGTGCTCAAGATGTGCTAAATAGGAATCCAGACAGAATTCATGTCCAGGCTCCATATGGTCCAATATTAGTATGGGTGTCAAGGGTGAAGTCCTGGGTTCAGCACACTCTGGATAAAGAGCTGGTTGCAGGTTTGGTTCCCAGGTGAGGTTTTAGGTCAAGGTTCCCGCTAAAAACCAGCCATATGGACTGTTCTTTTCTCAGGCTGCAGAGAATTTGTTTGGGCATCTTTTTTCTTCGTAACTTTAAATAGTCTCATTATATCTTTACATCCTACTCCAAAGGCTTTGCTGACAGAGGCGACTTCGCTGAGTAATGCTAACCACAGACTGACATGAACAGTGAGTAACTTGCCCACAAGTGGCCCCTGCTCTGACTGCGGAGTAGTAGCTGCAATGGGTCTAATTCAGCCAACCTCAGTCCCTGAGCAGTTTGGCAGGGGCTCCAGCAAGCTGTGGAGGGTCTTTCACTCCATGTTAAGAGTCTGTTGTGTATCTGGACAGGAGGCAGCACAGTGCAATGCTAAGACATGTATCTCCACTCTGACTCCTGGACGTGCCATGGTCTCCTACTCAGTGAGTCACAGAATGGCTTAGGTTGAACAGGACCTTAAAATCATCCAGTTCCACCCCCCTGCCATGAGCAGGGACACCTCACACTAGACCATGTCTCCAAAGGCTCTGTATACCCTGGCCTTGAACACTGCCAGGGATGGCGCCGCCACAACTTCTCGGGGCACCCTGTGCCAGCGCCTCAGCACCCTCACAGGGAAGAGCTTCTTCCTTAGATCTAACCTGAACTTCCCCTGTTTCAGTTTGAACCCATCACCCCTTGTCCTATCACTGCAGTCCCTGATGAAGAGTCCCTCTGTCAGTCACCACCAGCCACAGCAAAGTCCCTTTCCCAGGCAGGAGTCTCTGTGCACACACGCACAAAGCAGGACCAGTCCACAGACAACACACTGAGGCAGCAGCCCAGGACACCAAAGGCAGGATCCAACCTTTCCTCCAGCTCCATTTACCACCACAGATCGTTTCTGCAGTGAGTGAGGTGGCCCCACACACACCATCACAGCAGTCATTAATCAGACTTACATCCTAAGCCAGGCCCCTCCTATTCAGCTGATCTGCATCTTGTATCATTACACTCACATGTGCTTCACTAAATCAGGATATGTTTCTCCTAGATAAGAACTGCCATTAGGTTGAGTCTTTTATAAGCATTTTATGGGCTTTTTTTACTGTGTGTTCCTCAAATGAAAGCAAACCTGCCTGCCAGCCATGCACATCAGGTGTGCTAACCCCCAGTCTCACCTAGCCAATAAATCTCCACTTCTATTAAGGGTTATACACCTCCTGGACTGCAAAAGTAGCTGACACTTCCCCCCATCTGCTTCACACGCTTCAAACTGGAGGCAAGAGGAAATGATCTGTTCACAGAGTCTAATTCTCTGTAGGTGACCAGAAGTGGTGCTTTGCTGTCCTGGTGTAACCCTGCGCACTCAAAGCGTGAAGAGGACATTTCTATTGCACATAAACTCCGCTACTGTTTATGTCTGTCTCAGCTCTAAAATCAGCTCCACTGCTGTGGAACATGCTCCCACATCCTGGTCTAGCTTCTACCACTGCAACTCAGTGCTAAGACGGTGGTTTACACCTAAGAGAATCATTTTCCCCTTGAGTGGGAGCATGTAGGACTCAGAATAGCAGCGTAGAACATCCATTCCATGGAGGTCCATGGGTGGGAAGGGTGTTTAGCACCTCTGCACTAACACACCAGCCTCTGCCTTAGTGGGAGTGCATGAAATCACAGGGCCAGTGCTGGTACTGCAGGAGAAGATCCGTGGTGGATCTTTAGGGGATGCAGGGAGGTGGGTGTAGCTCCGCCAGTGAGTAATTCATTACAGCACAACAAAACTCAACAGCCGTCTTCAGCTGTGTTTTCCAGCAGGGCCCAAAAGGGTAAGAAGCCAGTTCCCATGGATTTCTCCAAGACATGGGAATGTCCATGGGACGTTTGACTGGCAGAACTGGCCCCCACTCCACAAATGACCAGAGCATCACTGCGCCCCAGCAGAGACATGCTGAGAGCGCCCCATTTCAGGGGTCAGGCCTTCCAGTGTCTTACAGCAGACAGATTAGAAGCCTCTGGGCAAAGCTGGAGAAAGTGGAAACATTTGGCAAGACTTGGACATTCGTTCAGTCTTTTATTGTGGAGGCTGTTCTTGGAAAGAGCTTGTTTGTCCTCCGTTGTGTGCTGGAAGTGGGTCCAGTGCTGCAGGGTGCATTTTAGAAGCATGAATTATCTCTGTGCCCTGCATTGTTCTAGAGGAGAAGCCCAAGAATGAAATACAAAACCCAACATAGAACTCATTATTGTTTTGCTGGGATTTATGGAGGAGCAGAAGGCTGTTGAGTGTGTTCGTGAAGCCCAGCTTATTGTGCTTGGCCCAGGGCCTGGATTTTGGCTGGGGAATTTGGTTCTGACAGTAGCTCTGTGCTTTTCCCAGAACACCACGAAATGAGTAAATGCACAGCTCTTATTTCACAGTAGCCAAAGTCTAACTAGAAGAAACCGAACAGAAATGCAGGAAGACACCCAGGAAGGAAAGAAGGGAATAATGACAAAGCCAAGAGGTTTTCACCTCCACACGTGGACAACATCTGCAATGCAACCAAAACCTGACATTTCACTTGTTGCCAAGTTTTCTCATCTCTACTGACTCATCTGCAGCCCCAACTGGACCAGCACCCCAGGAGAGGGTGTGCATCATGCCCAGACACATGGGTCTGCAGGCCAACATATGCCCAGGTACAGACAAGAACCCCAGTACCAGTTGCAGTGAGAAGGGAGAGGTCAAGAACAAGAGTAACTGCTTCACTGGGGTAGAACAAGGGGAAAGTGGGCTCATACACAGATACACCGTGTGTGCACAAAGCAGGACACCAGCAGACACCCCTGTGGTTAATCCTGAGGGGGATTACTGTACCTGCCAGGAGGAATACATGAGCAGCAGCCATCCAGATGCAAAGAGCCTTGTCAGAAGAGTGCTGTCCAGGGCTACACATGGACCTCTTCATTCTTCAGGCATGTTCTGAAAGAAGGATGTTGGTGAGCGCTCCCTTAGCACACACTTGGCCAAGAAATTCAACCTGCTCCTGCAATCTGCTGAAATAGACAGGCCAGGAGCCAGCAGCCCTCGCTGCCCATGGCCAAGCTGAGTCACTGGTTCAGGAGCCTCTGTAAAGGTCATTCAAGGCTACACAAACCCTCTGCTTTCTGTTGCCTTCTGAAGGAGATGAGGTTTATGCAATTACACTGTGCATGGACACGCGTCATCTGTCAGAGCTGTGAAATCCTGTTAGCAACTTTCCACCTGCCCTGACGAAAGGAGCCCGTGTCTGAAGTGGGGAGGTTCCTACAAGGGTGGGGAAAACAAGAAAGGAAAACCCTAGCACTGAGGTTGAGCTGTGGCTTCCCCATCCCTGGCAGGGTTCAAGGCCAGGTTGGACACAGGGGCTTGGAGCAACCTGCTCTAGTGGAAGGTGTCCCTGGATGAGCTTTAAGGTCCCTTCCAACACGAATCAGTCTGGCATTGTATGATTCTCATCATCTGCAGCCCTCACCTTGGGCTCCCTTAAGTAGTAACTAAGGGCTAACCCACTAAGGGTTACTACACCCTGACCACTGCCAAAGTTGTCCCTTTGTGTCCAGACATGTGAAATAAACATTAGAAAACTACAAAACCACCCGAGGTAACAACAACTCTCTCCATTTCCTTTTAAAACTGCACTTTACAAAACTTGGAACAGTAGGAAACGTCACCAAGTTTTCCATTTAGTGCTGTGCCAACAACTCTCTCCTCCTAGCCCTCTCCTTTCCTACTCCAGCAAGGATTTCCTGACATTTGCAGTAACATTTAAGGAACAAATCATTATGCTCCCAAGCCTGTGGTACCTAAGCAGGAATTCTTACATATTCCAGGTGATTCATACTTTCACCTAAAAACACCACTGGCATTAAAAGGTGCTGCTGAAAAACTCACCTCCCTGAGTAGCAAAGTCAAGGTGGATTTCTGCTGGGTGCTTGTCCTGTTTCTTCTGAAGATGCCGAAAGACCAGTGAAGAGAAATACAAAGAGAAAAGCAAGTGGGACGTTGGGATGTTTTCAGTGGGTCAAACAATGAAGAACAAGTGATTTCTGTTCTGAAATCACATTTCCTAGCTCCTGGAAAAGCTGTTGTGCCAACAAATCTCTGCTCCCAGCCTTCTCCTTTATTACTCCCGCAATGATTTGCTGACTTTGGAGCAACATTTAAGGAGCAAATCATTATGCTCCCAGCCTGTGGTACGTCACAGGGTTGTAATAAGTTTTGTCCAGAGCAAAGTCCAGAATGTGGAGCATTATAAAACATAAATTAGAAAGAAACAACAGAACTGAAGAGTTCCCCTTGTTTCTGGTTCAAAAGTGACTGCACTAGTGCTCATTAGTTGTAATTTTCCCACAAATAGCCTCTATTGGTAATATATAGCACTGTAGCAAAAAGATCAACCAGTATCTTCCTTCCCTCCTGCAAGATATTATTCTCATTGCCAAGTTCAAAAACTATGAAGTATTTCTTGCTACTGAGAAGGACGTGGTGAGCTGAGCTCAAGGGAAGGTTTAGTGTGACTGTCTCTTTGGCCAGCAAGAGGTTAAGTCTTGAGTTGTGTGAGTTAGCTCCGAGGGATGAAGTGGTGTGCACAGGGCTTGCTCCTGTCTCCTGCAGGAGTGTGATACTGCATCTTCTGGCAGTGACTCCCAGCAGTTCTGCTCCCTCCCTGTATCTGGTTAGGGATAGAAGAGGAATTAGAAAGAGACTGGAAAAGCCCCCCCCCAGCTGCTTAATACTGCAGTTCACCCACCTCCTCCAGACCCTCTAGCCTCCAAACAGGAAGGAAGTGTTCCTCTCTTCCACTTCCCTAACTGATCTAGTTACCTATCTTCACCTTCTGCCTGCTCCTCTCTGCTACCCCTGTATAAACACCCCAGACTTCACATTTCTCCCCTAAAAGCAACCACAGCAGCCTGTAGCCAAACTGCTCCCTATCTCGGGAACTCCTCTCCTGCCTTGACTTCTCCCTGTGCACCAGCACAGACCCTCTCCCAGCCAAGCACCCTCCTGCCATCCACCAGCCTCAGCCAGCAGGTTTTGCTCTCTTTCTCTCATGGGCAGATCATGTTCATGTGATCACTAGGCATGCACTGTCTCATCAAATCCATGCTGCATAGTTTCTGGTATTCACATAAACTCTTGCATGAAGACCCTTTCTTCAAGCATGGGACTGAACAGGGATTTTGTTCAAGGGTGGGTGCTTCAGAAGTCATCTTTTGTACCCGCCAGCTTTTTGTACCCATTAAACCAGTATCATGGCACCATGGTATGGTGAGAGGTTTTACTGCAACCCCAGAGCAGTTGAGAAGGTCTAGCTGTCCCCTTCCTCCACTTCCTCCATCTTCATCTCTGTTCCTCAGGTTTTCAGTTCAGTTTGGTGTTCGCAAATATTCAGTACAAGTTGTTTATGCTTCACTAGGGATGACTGCAAAGGGGCTGGAATGCCAAGTGAGGGCATCTCCTTTATTAACACCAAGCCACAGGCAGAGCCTGATCTAATAACCAGCATCCTGCATCCATTTGTGGTCAAATCGTTCCTGGGAAGCTTCAGAGGAGTACACTTAGGACTCAGAGCAGGAAAACAATGTGGTTAAAGTGTACAATGAGATGGAGAGAAGCAGCAAAAGAAGATAGAACACATCCAGCCTCACCAGGGCCATGCATTTTGCTTTACTTTGGATGTGCAAAGCTTTTTGCCAGGAGGTTGCTATGGTGACTTTTCAGCTCTCCCAAACCTCCTCATACTGTAATTACATCTCAAAGCCTATGAGCTGGGAATCTTTGATTCTTGGGAGGAAGAATGTGGGTGGCTGACTCTTGGGGATGTTTCTCAACCAGCCATTTTCCTTCTAAAACAAACCCCAAAGATTCATCTCCTTGTGCCTTTCACAGCTGCTCACAGGTTCTACGCAACCTTCACGCCAAGACCTCCTTGAAGAAGTTCCCTCCTCACTGACTAGGCACTGAAAGCCCAGAGGCCAGGCAAGTATTCACCACACTTTCTAGTCAATGGAGCTCCCCAGCTTCCCTGGGATAACACACCTTTATAAAAGAGTGTTTAAAATGGAGAAAAATACATATCCTTCGAATTGGAAACAATCCTGCAAACTTCATTGTCAAATATTAGATTTATTCACTAAATAAGGGCAGGAAAAGGTCTCAGGGTGCTTATGTTCTCTTTCCAAAACCTTGAAACATGTAAATATTACATGTATTCTCTGAGGCAGGCAACAGCGAGCGCAAACTTCTAGCTTACAAACTGGTTTTGATACAGAATTGAGTTTTTTCATTCCTTTTCATTTCCAAGCTAGGAGAAAATCCTTTTTTGACCATGATTTCTTGAATCCTGCAGCAGGGATTTTAGAAACCTTGGGAAAATCCTTATGGTGTTGAGGGGCATTCAGGAAATCCAACTTAAAGAATACAACTGCAGCATCAGATTTACTCAGGCCCTTTGCTACAGGCTGATTCCAGAATGACATATGTCTCATTCTGTCAGATGAAATTATCCTGGCACAGTTCCCTGGGCACAGGCTTTTAATGTCTGTCATTGGGGAAAAGATGCCCCAGTTGGTATGTGCTTGCAGCCAGCTCGCTGCCATGCCCTTGCTGAGATGCTGCTACTACTTTGCTCACCTGGTACTACAGCTAAAGCAGTGGCCATGGCATGCGGCTGCCTACATGCACCGTCCCATGTAACCACGCACGAGTGGTATCTGTTTGCTCTTAGCAGCTCTTGATCTGCTCTTAGCAGACCTTCATTCTTCCTCCATGACCACAAACGACACAGCTGTAAAAGCTCTATCTGGACATCTGTTCTGCAGTGATGCTGATTCCACAACCCGGAATTGCTGGGATGGAAAGTGCTACTTCCATGCAACACACCTACGCTCCACTCCCTGGCTTAATGGCCCCAGAGTGCCTGCAGCATGGAGACACACACAGACTGCAATGTCAATCTCCTAACTGATTTTATTAGTGCTGTCGCCTCCTAATCCTCTGGAATTATGGATTGGGAAAATTACCTCGAAAGTAATTTGACATTATGAGACTTTGGAACAGGTCCTTTATGGCTTGAGTGGTTAATGTGGTGTTAGACTTGCATTGTGGGATGTTTAAGTAATGAAAGAGGAAATACAAGGCAAGCTGAGGTAGGTACGAGTGGCTGTGGTGGGAGTTTAAATGAGGGAGAAATAGATTTGTAGCAAAACTTGTGTGAAATGAAAAGACAGCTTCTCAAATGAGCTGTTTAAACCTGGCTTGTGTCCACAATGCGGTGCTATTAAAGACACCTGGTCTGCTCTGAAAGAGCTGCTCTCACAAGCTGATTTACCACACTGGAGCACAGGCTGGACCAGAAGCCCCAGGCATATCCAAAAGGCTGATGTGAGCCTCTGAGAGGGACTCTGATCAAATCCCCTCACCTCTGTCACTGCAGCCATCACCATGTGAAGTACTTGGTTGCATTTAGCTGCCCTTGATGAAGCTATCTTTGCCTTTAGTGCTTTCCCCACCTCCCAGGAGAAAGGGATGCTCCTGGACACACATACATAGATTGGCCTGGGGAGCGGGATGAAGGGAATATTCTCTTCTTTCCC
>NW_009936918.1:52962-69474 GCF_000696875.1 Nestor notabilis
CCCCACTGGAATCACAATCCCAGGCATGTGCTTTCTAGGAGATAAGACGAAGAGGTGGTTCTTTTTGCCACAAAACTTAAACACATCCCAAGATGCCTTTTACCTGCAGAACTCAGTGACTGTAAACTTTGGCTTGAGAAGCACAAGGAGCTGGTGATTAGAGTAAGTGTTCAGCCTAACTAGACCTCCTACTAGGTGAGCACAGCAAAAACATACAATAGCAGAAGGACCTACAGCCACATCCCATAACAGTTGTGCAGAGAAGCCACCAACACAGCTTTTTTAAGGTTTCTGCGACACATAAGAGGAAATTTCATTTCTGTCTTATTCTGCACAAGTTCTTCCCCTTCCTTTATCAAAGGTGTAATCATGTTCCAGCCAGGACAAGGCATGAAAGGGCTTAATTACACTAAAGAACTTCATGTAAAGACTCTACTAAAGAAGTGAAAAGCACCCGTCGGTATCAGTGGGGACCCAGTTTGCCCATCACACACCATGAATCACGGGGATGCTGCAGATGTTTGCAGACCATGGGGACCACTGGATGTCACTGTTGCCTCACGCAAGTTGTGCTGATGGACCTTATCCTGGGCACACCGCAGGTGGCTCCTGCAAGGAAAATGCTGCCATTGAAGCGAGAGTAAAAGCAGGGTAAGAAAGAAGCAAGCTGCTTATTTCGTTCAAAAGAAAGAGAAGGATCGCAAGAAGCAGGGAGGGAAGTCTGCTGAGCCGAGGGTGACCGAAGCTCATCGCCTTGGGCTGTGCTTGGAGCTGCTGCGTGAGCTCCGAGCCCAGCCGGGCGCTCACACACGGCCCTGCAGAAGGTAACGTGTGCCAAGCTGGAAGGAAACCCGGATTGCACCCCTGGCAGTGACACATTACTGCTTAATGTATGAGCCAGGGACCGGAGCACGGCTCCCAGTGAGCTGTAATCCACCTGCAGAACAGGGAGCTGGTCTGTGGCATCACTCAGACCTCCACCTCTCCTTCAGCTCCTTCTTAAACATGGTCCTGACCAGGTCCTGGCCACATGTACAGTGCAGGCACAAAACCAGACAAACATAACTCTGTCCAGTGGTTGCTAACTTCCATTGCCATTCCCCACAAGGCAGGAACACCTTTCCAAAGAGTTGTAAGAACCATGAACTGGGTTCAGATACTTCTTAAAGTTACCTTTAAGATCATTTGTGCCAGTGAGACAGAGTCTCTCTTGCAGAAGAACAGCAAAATCACACACCAGAGATTAGTCCCTGTGCCTTCAATCTATGCCAGGTTACACTGTAGGTCCCCCCTTCCTATCTTTGGAGTATTCACATAAATAGGATGGAGTAATGGTTCTCATCTGGGCTGAACACCCATGGCCAAAACCAGACAAAAGCAGTCGGGAGAAATCTTGTTCCACAATAACTCAAGGCCATATGGCTGCAGATGTGGAAGAGAGCAGCACATCAGGGGCAGGAATTCCTCCGTAGCCACTGCATCCATCCAGCTGCCTGAGCTATGTGAGCTATTCTGCTAGGAAAGTCCAGATGACACAGAAACTCAGAGATAAGTGTCATAGCCAAGATGTTTTCCACAGCCTGAATTCAGCATCACGTCATCCCTGCTTTTCTCATTCCCCGAGACTGGGGAATGTCTTAAAGTGATAATAACATTTTCACTAGACATGAACCAAAACCCTGTAAAAGCTTTGCAGTTCAACAGAATAGGATGTGATTCATACCTCACCTGAGTGGATATAAATTCCTCCCTCTGCTTACACTAGACCTTGTAGTGCAGTCAGGGACCCAAACCACAGAGACAACAGGAGAATGCACCGTCACATCAGCCTGAGCTGCTGGGAGGCAACAGCCCTGCTCTGCAACATGTCTTACAGGCTATGATTTACTACTAGATTTTATTCTATGACTGAGCAGTGTTATGAGTCTTTTTACTTAGTTTCTCTCTTACCAGAGAGAAATGTATTTTGCCCATGAATTATGGGCAGTAGATGCGAGTGGGAGGAAGGACTTTAATTTTCTCTCCATTCCAGCTGGTTAACCATGTGTATCTGGTGAGAACGAGGATCAGCCGTGCAGGGGTAGAGCCTGGTAGATTGAAACGTTGCTCTGTGGCCTGCCTTGAAGATGCTGGTGATACTGGGGCACCTCTCATGCAGATGGTGTGCACCACTCTGGCAGCAGATCCCTGCGACTCCCCAGTTCACCAGCCACAAAGATGAGCCATGCCCATCCCTTCCCACCTGACGTTCCTCCAGGCTGGGGTTACAAGTGGCCTACAAAGGGAGAGAAGAAAGATTGTACCTTATTGAACCGAGCTCGCTTTATACCACATCACCAGTGTTTGCTGAGGCTAGAAATGGGTTTGTCCTGTGCCTTCTGCCTCCCATCGATGCCTGTGGCTGACTGACTGTATTATCTCTGCTAACACAGGGCAAACCTCAGGCAATTCAGTGGTTTAATCCAGACGCATTTATTCTAAGAGCATCCTCATGGCATCTGCACTCTGCTCAGCATATTTTGATTGGGAATTTCGTAAGGCACCCCTTTAACTCTTGTAATTCCTCTGTAAATAGGCAACTGCCTTAACTTAGCAACTGCCTGACTCATTTCCTCTCTGCGCAGGGCTCTGGGTTCACTCTGCAGTACTTCCTCTTCACATTTTCTACATCTTCTGCTATTCTTTCCTTTTTTAGCTGAGGGAGGCCGTTAAAAATAGCAGCAGGATTGCACCGGGTGTTTGTAAAATCAATACTGGCACCACAGAGATCTCCTTCAGCTCTGTCTCAGAATCATGCCATTTTCAGTTGGATCATTTTGGTGAAGTCTTAAGGCAAGAGGAAGGGTTTTAGCACTTGAGCAGTCCTAAAAAGAATGAAAATCTCTATGAACACATCAACATCTTCAATGTAATTCAGATTTACTTTGAAATACTCCTGAAATAATATTGACATTAACCAGAGTGGGAAAAACAGACTGAAGGGATGAAAGCTTTGTGCTGTCTTTGTATTTGACTCAGATGCCTGGAGGATATTCAAGGTTTGGATACACTTTTCCACACTAGTTCACAGTAATTATCACCCTGAACTGTCCTAATACAAAGTTGGGTTTTTTTGCTGTAAAGAGACACCAAAATTCCAGTATGTGAAAGCCCAAACCCTGGAACTACACAGAGGAGCAAGATGTGCTGAGGCAACCAAAATCGCTTTGTTGTGGGAGAAATAGCCCTGCTTTTAGGTAACGAAAGAGTTTGGGATTTACCAGGTGCTGTAAGAAAAGGGTGACCCTATTCCATTTCAGGGCGAGGGCCTTGCTCAGACCATGGCCAAAAGTGGGTCTGAAACTGCTGGGGCCCAGGAGATGCTTAAATCTAACCCTTGAGCTGAGCTCTGCTGAATGATGTACCTTTGCAGCCCCTCAGGGTGTTGTATCTGCGCTGCTCGGGGCATTTGGGAGCTGGAGGTTTTAACTGTGCTCTCCCAGCTCACTTCTGATTGAGCTGCTTTAACATTTGTACATGAGAGGGAGTGACAATGGAAGGGACCCTGCTTGAGTGAAAAGTGTGTGTGTTCAGCTGGTTTATAGCAGGTAGTTTCCAGGGCCTCACTGGACTGTTCCCGTTGGTAAGAGAGGCTGAAAACAAGGGTCAGGTATTTACAATATTGGGCTTTGTCTCCTTGAACACAGAAGGAGAAAACCAAGCAGGGCTTCTAGTGTTCACCATTTCCAAAGCAGGGTCATTAGCATGGCCTGCACTAAAGGCTGTCCTCCTCTTATTTCAGGAGCCCATTAGATGACTCCTGTTCTCACTGACGCACAAACCACCACCTCAATTCCTGTAGCCTTCACCTTTGTAAGTACAAGCTTTGACATGCAGTTCATTGCTTTGGCAGGGAAACCAAAGAGGAACATCAACCCTTAGCTGTCATTACAGAAATAGGTGGTAATTGGTCTTTTTGTTCAGTTTCCAAGAGCACAGTGGTAAGTGAACCACCAGCTTGAACCAAGGCTGCAGTTGATGCACCCTCCACCACACACGAAGCATTCATATGTTGTGATTTATCCTGTTCTGCCACAGCCTCCTGGAGATAAATTCCAGATCAGATGCTACATAGCATCCTTCTGCGCTGTATCCTACATTTAGTCACCCCACAGGCTGGCACCTGATTTCATCCCTGGTGTTGAACTGTGCAGTGTGTTCAAGTGAATGGTTTCTCAAGGGCTGTAACTGCGTCAAAGGCTTTTAGGAAAATTGGCCCACCAGAGCAGGATGAAACCTGGATGCAGAACACAGCTTTGTGCTTGTACCACTTCTCTCTGGAAACGAGGTATTTGTCAGAAAAGCAGCAAACAGGCACGAGTAGTTCTCTCTTTCTGCAGGTGGCACCAAGCATTTAGTTCTAAAACAGATTTGTTCCTTTCAAGCTATTCTGAACAGCAGGAAGATGCTCTCTGTGCTGTTCTACCAACCCTTCCCATATCACAACGTATATCCTAGAATGATGCACAAAGTAATAGGGTGTGTTGTGACCCTCATCCCTAGATGGTGGTGACATTAGCTACATCTCACTGAGGTGATGCAACGTGTTTTCCACCATGTCTCCGTTCTGTGCCAGTCCCCAATCCTATCTGCAGGCTCCTCTTTGCACAACCTCATCAGCCTCGTTTTGTTTCTCAGAATCTGAATTTTCTCTTAGTTTCAGGCCCTCATTTCTCTGCTCCGCTCCTGGGAGCTGATCTCCACAAGAAGTACTCCCTGACTGATGGACACCACAGCCGTGCACGGCGTGTGGAAAGGCCTCAGGGTGAGACCTGCTTTGCCACTGCTTCTCCACCCGGAGTGAATGAGATCAAAACTTCACATTTCCATTAGCTGAGGAGAGGAATGAAGGGCACAGAGGGAGGAATGATGAACCTGTGCAGCCTTCCCTCTTGGGTAGGTCCCTGTGTAATGCAAGGCACACAGAGCTAGAGAAACCACATTATGAGGGCATTTAGAGGCAAGTCTGTTGTGGTGCCCTGCACAGAGCCTCTTGCAGTGTAGCACCCTGTTCATCTGCACACCCCAGGGGCTGCACAGCACACGGCCTCTTCTCCAGCCCCAGGACCCCACGTACCAGCCCCAGCTGGTCAGTGGTTCCCCATCAATCCCTGTTGTCTCCGGGGCCGCGGTGGGAATCGAGGTGTGAGGCATAGATAGCCCCTGCCAGGGGGAAGGCTGGACACAAGCCAGTGGCATGAGTGAGTGTGGGATTACAGCTGAGGGAAGCCCAGAGCTTGCTGCAGCCAGGGAGGGGGACCATCCCCATGCCTCACACCATCCACCCGTCCTGCTACGGGAAGCTGTGCCCTTCCCAGAGCACCTGTGGCTGCCCCATCCCTGGCAGTGTTCAAGGGCAGGTTGGACACAGGGGCTTGGAGCAACCTGCTCTAGTGGAAGGTGTCCCTGCCTGTGGCAGGGGTTGGAGCTGGAGGAGCTTTAAGGTCCCTTCCAACACAAACCACTCTTTAGTTCTATGATTCCACAGGGTCAGTTTTCTGCTGATTTAATCCCTCAGAGACAGACACTGAAGGGCTGGTACCGTATTGCCAGGGCACCCTTTGAGCAGTGCGGGTTGCACAGACGGGTGCTCAGACCACACCAGAGTCCTATTCCATGATAGCTCTGGCTCGCCCATACACATCTCCTTATCTGGTGAACCAGGGAAGGACTCAGGACTGAAAGTGGTCCCCACCAAAAGTGGAAATATAAACTAAATACCCATATTCCTAACCATTTGCCATCACTATAAAGCTTAAGTGCCACAGCCACAACTCTCAGTCATAAGCTCCCCCTTGGCTAGGCCGGGTGCTTTGAGTTTTCGAGGCTCAGTTGGGGATTATCAGTCTTTGGCAGTTACCTTTTTGGGTGCTTCTTCTCACAGATGGCCTGACTGGCTGCATTGTGTCAGAACCAGATTGCATTTCACTGCAGCCTTTTGGAGCTGCTACTCTATCCCCAGGCTAACATATCTCCCATACTTGCATGCAAAGCAGAGAGACAGCTTAGTGGCCCGAGCCCAAAAACTTTATGACTTATTAATTTAGCAATGCATTTTATTCACCACAGCAGCATTGGCAGAAGAGCAGAATGAGGAAGTCACATTCACCCTTGTCTCCAATATATCAAAGTAAAAGAACATCTAGAGCTCTGCACAGTCACACTCAGAGCAACCATTGGACATGGGAGGAAATAACTGGAAATACATCATAGAGTCATAAAATCCCAGCCTGGTTTGGGTTGAAGGGACCTTAAAGCTCATCCAGTTCCAACCCCGGCCACGGGCAGGGACACCTTCCACTAGAGCAGGTTGATGATGCTCTACCTGTCCCAGCCTCCTCCAGTCCTGCTCTACAACGTACCCTGCTCTCTGACCAGACCGTGTTTCAGTTTTGCACTGGACCCATCACTGTTCTGTTTGACAGCTATTTGTACTGTGCTTGGTTTTCTTAGCTGGGCTTTCCGTGTTCCCAAGGTAAATTGAGAACTGGTGAAGATTTTCCTTGATTTCCTTGTGTCATGGGGACACAATGTCCTGGATTATATCACTTAGGAAGCGTTTCAGGCCTACGGCTGGGTGTGCTGCTGTGTGCTGTTGCAATATGTTACAGAACTACCATAACACTAAAAGCTAGATAGTGTAGTGTAGACTTCAAAGCACCATACAACCACTACCTAACTGAGGTTCATGACATCACCTTTAAGCAGATAAGGAACTACCACTGGAAAGCAGGTAGCAGTCAACACTTACCACCCTGAGGTCTGAAATATAGTAGTTACTTTTCCAGGTGTGGAACAGCAAAATAATTGGGTTTGCTCAGATGCAAACAGCACAGTAATAACTGGCAAAAGTCACTATCTAAATGGAAACCTCAAATGGAAACCCCCAGCCCCATCCATTCTTCCACCCACTTGCCAGCAGAAGCTGCACAGCTAAAGTGCTACCTACCACTGCAGGACTTGTCACTTCCTTTCACACGAGTTACGCAGCCCTAATACCACCGTGAGTCAGTGGGGTGCTGGAAACCATGCCCCCAGGAACCCCTGAGAAAAGGCAGAGCTACCGACCTGGTACACGGAGCAGGTTCTTGTTGTACTGAGAAGAACCAGTGTTGCTGCTGGGCAGCGAGCACTGAATGCTCAGACCCATCCAGGCACTGGGTGCTTCTTTGCTGGGCAGAGACTGGATGGAGCAGCCTGAGGAGGACTTGGGGGTGTTCAGTGACCATGACCCAGCTTCAGTGTGTGCTTGAGCCCAGAACCCCCCCGTGTGCTGGGTGCACCCCCAGAGTGTGAGCAGCAGGTCAGGGAGGGGATCCTGCCCCTCTGCTGTGCTCTGGGGACACCCCCCCTGCAGCCCTGATCCAGCTCTGGGGAACAGCACAAGAGGGACGTGGAGCTGCTGGAGCGAGGCCAGAGGAGGCCCCGGAGCTGCTGCGAGGGCTGGAGCAGCTCTGCTCTGGAGCCAGGCTGAGAGAGCTGGGCTGGGGCAGCTGGAGAAGAGAAGGCTCCTGAAGGGGACACCTTAGAGCAGCTCCAGGGCCTAAAGGGGCTCCAGGAGACCTGGAGAGGGGCTTTTGACAAAGGATGGAAGGACAGGACAAGGGATAATGGCTTGAACCTGCCAGAGGGGAGACTGAGATGAGCTCTTGGGCAGAAGCTCTTCCCTGTGAGGGTGCTGAGGCGCTGGCACAGGGTGCCCAGAGGAGCTGTGGCTGCCCCATCCCTGGCAGTGTTCAAGGGCAGGTTGGACACAGGGGCTTGGAGCAACCTGCTCTAGTGGAAGGTGTCCCTGCCCGGGGCAGGGGTTGGAGCTGGAGGAGCTTTAAGGTCCCTTCAACTCAAACCAGGCTGGGGTTCTGTGATTCTTTCTTTTTCACTCCCTATAGCAGAGAAAGCCTCAACATCTTCTGCGTTAGCTGCCTGCTTTGATCCAGTTCTAAACCACCTTAAAATTGGGAATCTCAGATAGCAAAGCAGCTCCTGCATCACCACAATAAGGCAAAGGAGACTCCTTGGGGATTTTCAAACTTCTCTCCCTCTTTCTTCTTCACTAGACAAACCATTCAACCTCAACAACACGCTTGCAGCCGAGTTTATACCCATACGGGTATTATCACACTGTGTTCACAGTAATTTATACCAGGCCACTTACCACAGGATTTCAAACCACTCAGGGCTCACCACTGTTGACTTGAACCAGAAACCTTCACACATGAAAGCAGAAGTCATGGCAAATACACTAGTAGCAACACTATTAGCACCTTTGCTAATAGCTGTCATACTGAAAGCCATTAACTCCCAGAAACCAGAGCCACAGATGGGCTGATGCATGTGTTTCAAGGCTCTCAGCTCCAAATCTAGCCATTTCTCACTCCTCTTGTTGGGCTAGTATATACCAAAAGCTGTCTCATCGGTCCGAAATGGACTCTTGGGTTAAATTCATGGGGAAAAAAGGTGTAAAAAGCGAGTTTTGTTTGTGTAAAATGAGCAGAAGTCTGAGGAGAATCTGACCCTGCATCTCTCACTATGTGTGCATGGATGTGTGGGTGCAGGGAGGCAGAGGAAATATGTGAGAGAAGTCAGAAAAGCTCCTAGATAATGCCTCTAAAGTATTTCTAAGCCATCGCACAAGTAACAATCTACAGAGACTCAGATTCAGACACAAGGGATCTATTTTACACAGACAGAAGAATACTCATGTGGAATACGCTTACAAAGAAGCTTCTTTAGGCAAAACAAACAAACAAACACTAGAGTCATTTATCTCCTTGCCCTCTTTTTGTGCTGGAATACAGGAGCTTCACAGTGTTACAGCCTAAAACCGTAGCAGGGGCCTCCCACTGTCCCTGCAGAATCCCCCTCCAGTTCGTTCAGCTGCTCAGGAGTAAGGGCCCATTTCACGGGAGGACAAGGTAGGGTCTATGGTGAAGCAGCCTGTGAGACCAGGGTCTTTCCAAGCCGTGTAAGAAGCCAGTGGGAATTGCCAAAGGAGCAGTCTCCAAGCCAAAACAGGAAGAAACACCGTAGATTTCAGTAACAACTATACTCCTAAAGCTTCTTCTCTAAATACTTCTCTTACAACAAGGAACTGCTCTGTGTTGGCCCAAGTGTTCTTTCAGTATGAAACTGGTCTTTAAAAATGGATTAAGTAACCCAAGAACTAAAACTCTTTCTTGATACTGCTGAATAGGACCCCCAGCCTTTATCCCATATTGAATTGGTAAAGTTGGATCAATTGAGTGGGGAGAGGCAAATTCAACAGCAGAATTAACAGACTGAAACTCCCAGACAAGAAATGGAAGCACAGCTTCTCGACACTGTGAGTGCAGCCAGCACCCATCTGTGCCAGACATACACACGGTCTTTTACTGTGCAGCCCTAACAGCACCCATCTCACACCAAGAGCATCTTTGGCTTCTGACAGAGAGGAAAGCAAACTAGATGCAGTCAGCTTAAAACAAAACTTGTTGGTGGCCATTCCCATGTTTAGGGGTTGATTCCCCTGACAAGCCACTTAGAACAGCAGCTCAATGGCATTGGGATAAAGGAAAGATTTTCAGGTAGATAAATCCCCAAATACTGCAGGAAGTTGAAATTTGGATTAAATTAGCTCCAGCTATTAAGTGTGTTTGTAAGATCACTATTGGATCTTTGGGTTTTGGAGGGGGTTTGTCATTGCTGCTGAAAAGCAGTTTCTTCCTTCTCTTCCCCTTCGTGAGTGGTGCAGCACAAGCATCACTGCCTGGGTGCTCCTTGGCTGGAGTTCACCTTCCTTTGGGAACAGCCAGGCAAAGCCTTCACCACGTCCCCTCAGTGGGATGTGCAGCACTGTTAGCATGATACCGCAGCTCTCCTCAACGGTGGTGTTCTAGCTCAACACCACTTGGAACAACACAATAGCCATAAAAAGGCACTGCTGGAATATATTATCTCATCAGCACGTGATGATTAGATTAAACTGTTAGAAGTGATAAGGATTGCCATATCAGTGTTGAGCTCATTGGAATCGGATTACTTAGTGCCATTGACAGTAACTACATCAAAATTCTGGATAATTTCAAGTGATTCAGTAATAATCATCAGATTGTGCTGGAGGCAATGGGAAATGTTGGAATCCACACAGCATTTGTACAATGACTTTAGTGTGATGGGATTTGTACCTTAACAAAACTGACTGAGCTGATTCACTTTCATCTTTTCTTTGAGAAATGTACAAATCAGAGCAGGGTAAGACAGAAACAAGTAATAAAACTACTTTAAAACTTAGCCAGCTTCCATACAGATCCCAAATTCTGGAGCACATTTGGGCTCTTTGGGGCAGGGAGTAGACTACTGCCTTGTTTAGCTGCTGTTTCTGTAGGCTCCCAGACACTGTGGCAATACAAATAAATAGCTAGTGATGACAGCAATAGGTGTTTACACACGCAGGGAGCACTTGAGCACAGAGGATCTCAGTTTAGTTGAACAGATGCAGCTTTTACACCCCCTGTTTAGGCAGTGACCTTCACAAAATGGGCCCAAGAGCTTAACTTCTATTATTTACTGTTATTTCACTATCTTCAGTGTGCTCAACCTACCAGATACACGCATATACACATAAATACTGCAAGTGTCAGTCTCAGACAGAGCTGCTTGATGAAAAGCCATAGAATAAATAAGTAGCTACATAAACACTGAATAGACAAGAGATGGTGAGGACAGGCTTTTATAGCTCCATTTTGACCCCAGTGATAACTACAGTTTGGTTGGAATACATATGCTAAGGAAACACAGAGGTGTTATTCTATGAAATGAGAACTGATGGGCATGCACAGGATTACAGACAGGAAAGGAGTGGACCTGTTTCCACATGTATTACACGTGCATGTTCTTTCCCACTTTATTCCTTCCTGTACAAGTTGGTCTCCTGTCCTTACAAAACTGTTATACAACAAAGGATGATCTAAGATACAGAACTGGTGTCATGCACTGAAGTGTCAAACCTTTTCTGACAGCTCCCCAAGGTAGCCCCATGATCGCAGTGTCTTCCCTCAAACTCATTTATCTCCTGTCACTGATAGTGTGCCCTATCTAAATTTAGAAGGCAGTTCTGCAATCCTCGCATTGAATAATTCTTGTTCTGGCCAATATTCCCCAAACCCACAAGCAGAATTGTAGGATTGCAGAAACACAGTGCTGGAAGAGACCTTAATGGGTCATGGAGCCCTTTCTCATGCCCTCTGATCAGACCTGCCTTTCTGGGCTGATACACATCCAGTCACAGCTCTCCCATGTTGGACTTCTGCTGCTTCCCCGCCAATCTGTCCCACCATGCTTCCCCATCCCTACCTGATAATGTTTTCCTTAGAGCAAAACATTAATCTTCCTTGATTAAAATCAAGTCTAAAGTCTTTTATTCTCTCTGCTTCAGTCAGAGAAAGCAGGTTATCACCCCTGACTTATAACAGTCCTTAAAACAGCCCTCCAATACCTAAAGGGGCGGACAAGAAAGCTGGTGAGGAATTTGTTACAAGGGCCTGCAGGGACAGGCCAAGGGGAATGGCTTGAACCTGCCAGAGGGGAGATTGAGATGAGCTCTGAGGCAGAAGCTCTTCCCTGTGAGGGTGCTGAGGCGCTGGCACAGGGCGCCCAGAGAAGCTGTGGCTGCCCCATCCCTGGCAGTGTTCAAGGGCAGGTTGGACACAGGGGCTTGGAGCAACCTGCTCTAGTGGAAGGTGTCCCTGCCCGTGGCAGGGGTTGGAGCTGGAGGAGCTTTAAGGTCCCTTCCAGCACAAACCATTCTAGGATTCACCTTCTTTAGACTAAAAAAAGAAATCCCAATTCTTTAAGTTTCCTCATTCATCTTCTCGTTATTTTTGCTGACTTCCTTTAGATCTTCTAAGGCAGTGCCCTGACAGTGGTCCTGCTGGTGCCTTCCCATCGCTGAGTGGAGCACTGCTGTGTGTCCGAGAGGCTGCCCTTCTCCCAGGCAGGGCACTTCCCTTTTCACAGTACCATGGCACTGTTGACTCACGCTCAGCTTGTGACATCCCAGATCATTTTCTGCTCTATCTGCTATTTTCCAGGCTGTTCTCTGTCTTGGCTTTCTGCCATTAATCATTCCTGTCTAAATGTTTTATCTTGCATCTGTCCCTATTTATCCTCATTTTCTCTTGCACTACATTTCTAACTTTCAAGATCATTTTGAATTCTAAGCTTGCCCTCTAACATATCAGCAGTGCATGCAAATGCTGTAGGAATGCTTTCCATCCATCCCCCAGGTAACTAATAAATACACTGGACCAGGGACAAACTAAAGGCTTGATTCTGTATCTTTTATTTTAAGCCATATTCAGTCATAGAATCCCAGCCTGGTTTGTGTTGGAAGGGAGCTTAAAGCTCCTCCAGCTCCAACCCCTGCCACGGGCAGGGACACCTTCCACTAGAGCAGGTTGCTCCAAGCCCCTGTGTCCAACCTGGCCTTGAACACTGCCAGGGATGGGGCAGCCACAGCTCCTCTGGGCACCCTGTGCCAGCGCCTCAGCACCCTCACAGGGAAGAGCTGCTTCCCAATATCTAGTCTAAACCTCCCATGTCAGTTTAAAGCCGTTCCCCCTTGTCCTGTCACTCTATGCCCTTGTCAAAAGCCCCTTTCCGGGTATCTTGTAGCTCCCTTTAGGGAGTCCATAACTTTCCATCTAAGGATTATTCCCCCACATAAATACAAGTCAACTTGCGCCAGGACAGAGAAATGAGGCCCTTTAGAGTATAAATGTATTAGTAACACAGACTGCTGCAGGTACTTGCCCCAGCAGGAGAGTAATAAACAAGAACATGCAGTTAAAGCCCATTTGGAAGGAAGATTGGACAGCTACAGTCATTTTCACACCACCAATTGTCTTTCCATCAGCCATGGCAGTTACATTCACCACAGGAAGCCCACGATAATCTGTCACAATATACACCTTAGCTTTTGGATTTAGCCCATTTTGAAATACTTTTTCCACCATTTTCCAACATCCTATGGACAGCTGTAAATACAGAGGTACATCTAATTCCCCTGCTTTCTCGGTTTAGCTCTTACTCAGCGAGACCCCGACATAAGTGAAGTTGAATACACATGAACATGTTGCTATGAGACACTTCGGCGATCAAAGCAATCAGGATCTGTAGGCTCAGGCACTGAGTTTTTGAACTAGAATCTAAAAGCTGTTACCCCAGATTTCATACTTGAGTCCAGTCAAGCACAACACCTAATACTGTGTAATACTGGATACGCTGGGAAACAGGGTAAGAAATAGATTGATGACGGGTGGGTGCTTCTTCCTCTAACACCCTCCCCAGATCTACCAATGGCTTAAGTAGTTTCTGAGCTTGTTTTTTTCCATCCAGGTCATTGCATGCGCAAGCTTCTGCTTGACTAATTTCAGCTACTATTGTTTCAACTAATTTGGGTATTTCTTAAACTGAAATGGCTACTATAGAACCCCTGGAATCTCAAATTGTCTGCAGTGCCAGGGCTCTACTGATTCTCATCTCATAATGCCAACGTGGGATTGCAATAATGCCAATCAGGATTTGGCCTGAAACGTTGCTGAAAGATTTGTCAGAAACTATAACATGAAAACTAAGAGGACAGAAGAAGTGGCTGTGACATTAAATTCTTCACTTCTCCACGGGGACAATGTCAAAAAAAAAGGCCATTTTAAAGGGTTGGAATAAATCACTCCTGCAATCAAATCTGCAACTGCTGCAGAACTGGAAGATGAACAAGTGCTGCAAGGTCAAAACTGTAATGAAGTTCCTCTAAAAATGCATAAGCAGTAATTGCACGACCGAAAATCTGTGAAACGAGGTTAAACAGGAAAGAAGTTGGAAGTTACAGTTACAACTGCTATAAAACATTAGCTCAAACCTTCCTGAAGTGCTCACGGAAGACAAAGATAACACATTTTCCACACTGGGGCAGATTTTCCCAGCTCAGTTCCCATGTGCCTAAAGACAAAAGCTATGCCTATTAAGCAATATGGGTATGTATGGAGAGCAGGAAGGGACAGTGCCCCACTTCTACCTCCAGAGTCCTTTTATGTCTCATGAATTTGTATGTGCTTAGCCTTTTTATTTTCAGCTCACAGCCTCCACTGTCCCACCACAAATATCCCGAGTGTGCAGCACCAGGTTTCTTTCCCTTCCTGTAATTTATACCTTCTGCTCTGGAGCTTTGTAGCTACAGAATATCAGCCGTGTTAAATTGCAGGCTGTGTCTGCTGAAATAGGAAGAACAGAAAATACCATTTCATTGGAAGACTGATTTTTTAGCTGCCCATTCTATTTGTAAGTGTTTTCTTCAGCAGTGGTTGCTCCCATGCCAGTTGTCTTCATTTATAATCTGAGGAACCAAAATGGATTAATAGGCACTGGCACCTTGTGTTAAAGAAATACTGAGTTAAGGGAAATGGATGTACCCTGATCAAAATTCAAAGGCAGCCCAAAACACTCATGAGCACTTTATTTTTACAGACATGGGAAGTACAGAGTCAGAACCACACTTTACTTCTAGAGCTTGCAAAAAACATCAGCATTACGTTCTATCAGGTAGTTTGACCACTTATTTGTACCTCACCCGCTGTACTTGATGCTGTACAGAATCAACATAAACCATTTTGGTGGTATTTTCTCATAGCTGTGGGTAAAAGGAAGATGGAAAAAGATGCGGATACAGAGCAAGGAGTCAAGGAATCTGGGCTGGGGTTATTTTTTGCTGTGCTGCTTTGTCCATGACCTAACTGGGGACTTCGATTTGAGTGACTCAATTTTCTCATCTGTTAAAATGAGGATAACATCTGACTGTCTCTCAGTGGGATGGTGAAATTCAATTTCAGCATGTGCATAAAGCACACTGAGGCTGCAAAGAGGGAAGGTATTATTACTGCAGAGTGTAACAACAAACCTGGGAAATTTGGCACCAACTGTCGAGGGGTTTTTACCCTTTAGGTTTTGTTTTAAATAATAATAATAATTGGCATTCTATTAACACCGAGAGGAAACAACAGACAAAGGATTCTCTGTACACACATGCTAAAGAGGGGAAAGTCAATGTAACAGACAAGAAACAAAGAACAGGGCAGATCTGTGGTCTGAATAGTCAAGTTAAACTGGAGCCCTGCTCTGAATTTTTGTAAGGTTCCTTTTTGCTCTCTTGGAACACTAAGTGACCTCAGTGCTACTTTTTCCTGGATTCTTCTCATTTTGGGGGTCTTTTTTGGCTTACTAACGGGTAAACTTCCCGCTTATGTTTTTAAAGGGAGTTTTCCACGCAAGGCCCAAAGACTCTACCCTTCAATACGGCCACAGATACCATTTTATCCTGACTCTTCGTGGAGCATCAGAGACAAAAGGAGAAGAGACTATTCCAGAATCCACTGGTAACCAACGAGGCAGCACAGTAACAACTAAGTGATAAATTCAAGTTAACACAGAACAGCATCTGAGAATTCATTTAATGGGGCTTCAGTATTTCTTCTCCTGAGTGGCCGGGCCACTTCACGCGAAGCCCACTCTTCTGGGAACACGTACAAAAGCAGAGGTGTTCGGAACACAGGATGCAACTCCCGGCCCTGCTGCAAGCCAGGGAGCACCCACTGGGAGGGGATCCTGCCCCTCTGCTGTGCTCTGGGGAGACCCCCCCTGAGCCCTGATCCAGCTCTGGGGAACAGCACAAGAGGGACGTGGAGCTGCTGGAGCGAGGCCAGAGGAGGCCCCGGAGCTGCTGCGAGGGCTGGAGCAGCTCTGCTCTGGAGCCAGGCTGAGAGAGCTGGGCTGGGGCAGCTGGAGAAGAGAAGGCTCCTGAAGGGGACACCTTAGAGCAGCTCCAGTGCCTAAAGGGGCTCCAGGAAACCTGGAGAGGGGCTTTGGACAAGGGATGCAGGGACAGGACAAGGGCAATGGCTTGAACCTGCCAGAGGGGAGACTGAGATGAGCTCTGAGGCAGAAGCTCTTCCCTGTGAGGGTGCTGAGGCGCTGGCGCAGGTTGGAACTGGATGAACTGGGTCCCTTTCAACCCAAACCAGTCTGGGACACTATAAACTCAACTCATAGATTTGTGCCTGCTTCTTTCTTCCAAATCCAGCGATCCCCAATTTCCACAGGACCAGTAAACATGGGATGTGCTTCTCCTGTAGGCACTGGGCCACTGAAGCCTGGCACACTGCAGCACCCAGCAGCACTGGCAGCTACAACCCCTGTGAGCTCATCCAACTGGGTGTATGTTTTCACACCTTCAGGGCAACGCTCCATGAACTACAGCAAGGTAACTCCACCGAACCACCCCCAGCTCTCCCTCATCCAAGCAGAGTCCGAACCTTGTTGTTACCACTTGGACCACTGACTTTATGGACACGCGTCTCGTTGCCGCAGACAGCTGCCGGAGGTGATCGGAAGGCGATTCATCACCTTTACCGGCGGGATAACGTTTGCGGCTGCTGCGGGGCC
>NW_009936919.1:0-42248 GCF_000696875.1 Nestor notabilis
TAGTTTAGTGTGTGGTGTCCGTGCTCATGGCAGGGGGGTTGGAACTAGATGATCTTAAGGTCCTTTCCAACCCTAACTATTCTATGATTCTATGTTCTGACACTGATGCCTTTAACACGACACCGTTTATGTGTATCTTGCAAATGGAACTTCCAAAGCTGTGGCTGCAGGCAAATCATCTGCCAGAGGTGGCCCTAACAAAGTTATGGCTCCCCAGCTGTGATCAGGAACGACCAATGCTAGCTCGAATGTGCCATATCCCTGCTAGGAGTGTCTCTGGCAGTTTGTGAGCGCAAATTGTGTACCTGTGCTTGAGACTGGTCCTGTGTGTATTTGCATCTATAGCCATAATCTGAACATATGCACTGTTGTTTGCAGTGTATGGCTTGAAGGTATGTAGTGGGTATGGCTAGTGTAAAGCTTGCTGCAATAATTTTGCAACTGAGGGCTTATGGCACTTCAGTATTGTGACTGATACCCCTTAGTTTGCAAACCAAGTCTGATAGAGTCCTGTTCAAATTATTAATTTTTGCCTTTGTATTGCCTTGCTCAATATGAGGTTTAGCAAGCGAGACCAGTGCCAAACTACAAATGCACTACAAATGTGAACAATTATCAATATGAACAATAGGTGTTCCATGCCATTTAGTACCAGAGATGTGGCTGGAACACTGTGAAGGCTTCTTTTTATTTTAACAAAAAAAGTAATCTCTCATCAAGTGGTTAATGTAGTTTTTCAATAATGTCAGTACAAGATCAGATCTCGTTGAATGAGAAAGAACAGGTTAGAAAGAGCTTTAACAAATTAGAGGTTTTCAGATTGAGACTGCTGAATATAATATCTGGAGGAAAGTGGTCTCATCTTCAAAAGAGGAAAGTAGCCAATTATAGATCTGCCATCTTAACTTTGACATGCAATCAGTTTCTGTTTATAAAATGATGGAGGAATTGTAATCAGAAGACCAACAAAGGTAACATATATTTTGATTTTAGTAAAATCTTACTCCAATTTGGCAAGACCATTAAAAGAAATGCACAAGCACAATAGGTGGACGTAACTAGGAATTACAACCTGGAAGATAGGAAATAATCTATCTACTCTGCTCAGTGTTTTACAATCTCAGTAGGACTCCTACTTCCACTTTTGGGCACCATATCTCTAGGAATACTTGGGCAATTGTGAATAGCCAGGACAGAGTTAAAAGAACTGCACATCAAATGGTCGTTTTACACGACCGAATGTGGAAACCTTAATAAATTACTATGTGCAGCTCAAAAAGAGAAAAGGAAGACTGAGGAATGAATGCAGTAAGCAGCTGTATATGCATAGAGGCATCTGTAAGAGAGAACACAATAATTTTATGTTCTTTATTCGAAGCAACAGAGGCCAAGACATAGTGAAGTGTAATAGCACCAAGGAAAACTGGACAGCAGGAAAAATGACAAATCTGAATGAGCACACAGAGAATGAAATGAGGACAGATAGGTTACTGAGGTAAGCAAGAAATCTTCATAGGCCTTGAAAAAGTACACAACTAGGATGACTATCAAATAATGACTTAAACACATGTATTCAGGAATGCATAACCTTATTGACAAAGTATTTACAATTGATAAGAGATTTGCGATTTTTTTGAAAGATCCCTGCCTATCATTTCTTTGCTTGTCAAAACAGCTCTTGCACTTTTCAACTGTTTCTAATTTTCTACTGGAAAGATTTTTTTCC
Source organism: Nestor notabilis (assembly GCF_000696875.1). Lineage (NCBI taxonomy): Eukaryota > Metazoa > Chordata > Aves > Psittaciformes > Psittacidae > Nestor > Nestor notabilis. Next base: position 1,727 of record NW_009936919.1, read on the forward strand.
TTTAATGTAAGAATCTTCTTTTCCCTGGATTTATTTTACTACAAAAAAAACAACAGCCTACCTCACTTTTGATTATTCCTTCATAAACAGAAGAATTTCGAATATATATGGTGGAATATGCTTTTGAAGCAGAAATGCTTAGCAGAAAGCTGATGCTTTAAACCAAAACCAAGAATGTTCCACTTTTCTTTGTAAGATACTAGGCAATAATGATGAAAACTAGCATTACATCTGTACTGAGCATGACTCAAATTGACCTGGAATGGTGAAAACATAGCTGAATTAGATAGTACAAGGAATTGAGCTCAGTTACGTAGACTGAGGGAGGCTCAGGTAGATGTTTTATAATATGGCACATTACATTGATAGTATTGAATACTGATGCTAAAATTCTGAAATTTTATGCAGTTTATTTTATGACAAAACTATTTTGTTGTGGGATTTGTCCCCCCCGCTTCTGTTGAGGGAGGTGTTGGTGGTTTTGTTTGTTTTTTTTCCCCAGCATGTGATTAACCACGTATTTCAAGGAAAATGGAAAATGGAGTTGACATTTTCTAGTCAGCACTACTTTCTGGTGCTATTTTTAAAATAAATTCCAAGTATTGATTTTTTTTTTCTTGCCTTAAAAGGCTCATTGTAAGTTGTTTTGAATAGTTTTCCATCATTTTGCGGTCTTTATATATATCTGTCAACTCACGAGCTCATGACTGCAAGATATCTTTTGCTATAGCTGTTGAAATCAGAAATAAAGCTTTCTTGACATGATTTCTCATACAAAAAGTGAAATGTGACTATCTTCTGAATCAGTAAACTTCTTTATCCCATGTCGTCTTCAGTCTTTACAGTTCTTCGGCCTCTGGCCCCAGTGTAGTTTCACTGCCTGCACATTTGATAGCTATACAATATTTCATGCCAGAGAAGAAATGGGAGAAAAAAAAAAAAAAAGCTTTCTACCCTACTTTTATGTTCTACTACTGTCACTAACTCTTACAAAACAAGTATCTTACAGTCTCCACATAGGTCTTGTAAAGGAAAAAAATTGAGTTAACCTTTAAATATTGTAGGTAGTTGCTGCCTTCTGCTCCAGTGACACATGCTGAAGGAAACTTGCTTACAAACTGTCCTTGAACATTGCACAAGAAAATGTGTCTCTTAAAAAGCCAAGATAAAGATGTACAAATACTGAAAACATTCTATTCTTGAAAATATTATGAAATCTTCTGCACAGATGGACTGAGAGTTTAATTACAGCAACCTCTGAGTGTCATAGACATCACTGTTATCTTGGAGTTGTAGACAGAGCAACAAAAATATCCATCAGGGGCTAGTTTGACAGATCTATATCAGTTATGATTACAACCAGATGCTATTTCATTTGTCACCCAAACATCCAAAAATGTTGTCAATATCCTTATTACTATAGGGATATCTATGTTTAGATACCTAATGGGACATTTCAAATACAGCAGCAAAAAAAGTCAATATACAAAGGCGTAATTAATGATATAGTTTACTTACAATGGTACTCTGAATACTTGCTTTTTGGCACATACGTGGAAACATGCACACCACTGAATTCTCATTTGAGAATCCCCACTGTTGAGATGATACATCTCAACTGAAGAGCTATTCTGCAGTACTGTTCTAGTTAATAGTCTATGGTCATGTATACAGAACTGCAATATATTGGCACATTTTTTTCTAATAAAGGGCCAAGTGCTCTGTCAAAAGTGGAATAAATCTTACTATGGTGAATATGAATATGAATGAGGTAATATTCCTTTTGTTTTGATTTTTTCCTACCACACACAAAACTCTGTTTGCTATTAAAAAACAAAATCTAAAAAAATGGATACTGATGAATTGTTCATAATGGGAAATATCTTTCTGAAAACCATAGGTGGTGAATAATAACCTAAGTAGGCAGCACTGTGCCACAATGCAGCAAAACAATAACTGTTGTGAAGAAAAGCACTCAATAGAGTAAATATCATTCTACTGAGTTCATGGAATAATACATGTCTAACATCACAGCAGGTGGCATTTTAATTATCCTCAAAATAATATACAACACACTATCTTTTGGCTTAATCATGTGACAGTACTTACTTGTAGATCCTGCTTATAAATATGTGGGTCCTACTTGTATTACAAGAATCAGGGGGGATTTGCACCTCCCTTCAGCTTCTACCATATCTTACAATAATTAGGAAATGTTTAAATGGATGAATGCAGACAGGCTGAATTTATTCCATTAGTACTTAGAGGTGGCTGGATGTGAGACAGCTATATTGTAGAAGCCACTTATTTTGATAGGGCACTGTGCATGAGCTAGTATACCCTATGTACAGTATAACAAATGTCGACCCGCCATCAGCATTTGTTCACAGGGTGGCTTAGAATTTGATGAAATACTCAGTTTCTGAGTAAAATATGAAGCCAGTTGTATTTTCAGATGCTGATGAAAATTCAAATGACATTAGTTAATGCTATCCATAATAACTTAAACTGAGCAGAAGGAAGACAAACTTCCCACTGTAGTTTCTACTTTAACTCTTGGCAAATTTCTTAATCTAGAAAAAACACTGAAATTTGCATATAAATCTTGACAGTATGGCAAAACCAAGTCTGATTAAGTTACTGAACAGAAGTACAGCTGAATAAGTGCTTCATGTTCAGCATGTAAGCTTGCACAAGGACCCTTTCCTGCACTTCTCAGATGCTTTATTTTTAAACGTAGATGTTTTGTAAAGTTTGTAATTTTTAGGCTTGGTATTTTCATTTTTCTATCCCATTTAAAAGGATACTAGTGGAAGGATTTGACATAATTATTACATCTCCCTTGCATTTTATGGAGAGGACTTACATAGCCAGGTGCTTCTTGTAACCACTTTAATCATTCATTTCTAAAAAGGCAATTATAAATTCCCTATCCATGGTAAACGTTTAACCTCTCAGGTCAGCAGGGCCTATCTTGTTTTCCTAAAGAGAGTTTAGCTGTGAAGTGCAGATGGATTGAATTAAGTGTTTCAGCTCCCTGGAAATTATATGAGCATTCTACCAACATCAGTCCAATCAGAACACTATTTCCACTCTTCTGCCTTAAATAGCTTCAGTCCAGGATGCGTATAGGGAGAGGAAGAATTGCTTTAACAGATTTCACTACCAACTGTTCTTCAAATGGTACAGAGTGACATTGCTAGTGAATAGAAGGTGCTGACTGTTATCTGTGGTTAATAACATCTCTCACTAGCGCCCATTCAGCTGCCAGTTAGCACAAAGCCGTATCTACATGACTTTTAAAGGGTCTGCATTAATACACCCAGACAATCAATGGTTTCTGCCCCTTCCACAAGGACACTGGTTTGTTACCACAGCTAAATGCTGTCAACAGAAAATGACACAGGAGTCACAAAAGGTAAAATGGTGTCAATTTAATCAGAGAGCAGACAAAAGGCAAACAATGCTGCCCCGGAAAGGAGTGTAGCAAGGAGACTCAGAGGTTGGCATAAACCACTCTTGGCAGGTCCCACTGAAACCAGATTGAAATTCAGTGATAAAAAATCCAGCAATGTGACACTGAGGATGAGAGCTGTTGTTTCCATTCAATTAAAATCAGTGACTGCTGCTGGCGTAAAATAAATTTGACAAAATACCAAGAGAATCTGTATTGTAGGTCAAACTATTTTCCTTCTAAACTGAAAGAAAGTAACAGTGGTAAATGAGTTAGTGAAACTGTTGTCTAAATTACACAAAATAACGGTAAAAAAGTCCTCCTGCAATTTCCTGTTCACTGTGAAGTTAAACAAAACTCTACTGATTGAGATGATTCTGCTGTAAAAACTAAGCAATTTAAAATGTTTACATGCTTATGAAAATGGGCTGTAAGAAGTTTAAGAGTCTTCCTTTTGGAATTCTTACTATGTTGTGCACATAATGTTTCAAAAACTTGTTTAATTTCAAGGATTTATAAGAAAGTAACATTATTTCAGTTCATGTTTGTGTGGAAAATGGAATATATGGGTTGTTATCTGGCCACATAGGGCTTTACATACTGTTTAGTTGTGCATTTGTTTAATGTTGGTGTCCTATACTGTCAGGATACTGTAACCTGACTATATGTCAACACGAAGCCTGCAGCTTGCTTTCTCTCTGTGATCTTTCTTGTAAGGAAATCTTGGTGCTTAGTCAGGAACGGATCCAAACAGTGTCTGATCTGGACTGCCTCGGTTAGGAAAACAAATCTCACATGTCAGGAGAATGAATCTCACATGTCCTGTAGCCTAGATGCAGGTTTACAAACATTTAGGGTCAAGGGTTTTGTGTCTAATGTTGAGTACCAAGAAAGAATTCTTGCATTTATTTTTTAGCTGATCTATATCCAAAGGGCTATTTGATCTTCTGCAGCTCTGGACCAATTCGAGATGCTGTGTGTCTTTCCACTGAGCCTACACAAGAAATGGAAAGCTTAGTTTTCTGATACTAGGTGGGACAACTTTGGTCCTTCATGTGTGTACGTAAAAACCAATCCTGTGACCAACTATAAATATAATTGCTAGGGTTCAGAAAGCTTCCCAGATTCCTCTGTGTTCCATGTAAACTATAAAGATGAAAAGAGATTAGAAAAAAAAATAAATCTTTGTTTGGTTGTAAATATACGCGTTAAAAATTAACATTGCAAGCTGCTCAATTTGATATAAAAAATTATGGTCAGATGAACAACCTGTTTATCAATTACTGGTAATATATGAAAGCTTGTATTAATGAACTCTGACTAATCTCTCTGTTACATTTTCCTGCTTTCTTTTACTTGTTATTTGTTGAGGTATAGCAAGGATTTTTTAGTATTTGTGAAGAGTTTTATCTATGTATAGTTTTTCTTGACCTACGTAATATGACTAGAACGGCATTGAGTATTCTGAAGACCTTTCTGGTCATCTGTCTATTATTTCTGCATGTAAGCTACTTCAAAATAAATGAAAGTAACTGTAATCAAAATGACTTTGTAAGATGGAAAGTGACGAGGGCAGGTGCTGGTCTGATAATAGCTCTGCAGTAATATGGCATCCTACTGTGAAAAACAGCTGGACTGTGATTTATGAATGAGGATTCGTTAAAAAAAACATTAGTATAAACTTGCATGGACAATTAATCTGGTGGGAAGCCACCTAAACTTGGATCCAGTGTAAGACAGACTGCTGCTTTTCTGAAAGAGCATGGTTATTCTCCTTGATGAGGGAGTAATGTGTGTTTGTAAGCAGTCACAAGTAAGTAGAGAAAGTTACCATAAACTAGGTGTCTGTACCTCCTATAAAACAGATGGAAAAAAATGTCTCTAGGAAGACAGAACTTTGCTATACTAAAACTTTGGATGGGATCATTTGTGCCTTGGAAGCACTTGTTTTCTCTGTTGACAGATGTTTTGTTTTTTAGCCTAAGCTCCTTATTTTCAGGAGCTTTAAAGTTAGATAACATGAAATGGAAGCCTAATTATCTTAATTTCTGAGCAGCATCAAGGTTTATACAAAAAAGTGATTTTAAAAGGGTGCTTCAATGATCTTTAACACTGTAACATACCAGAAAATATGTTTGGAAATTAGAGTTGTGCTGATGAAAACATTACTGAGAGTAAGAAAAAGAAAATTTATAGAAAGTTTTTCCATCTTCCAGGGTACAATCATTTGATCTCATATGTTTAAACAGTATCTTTTCTATGGAGTGTGATTCAAATTGATTTGGATAATATTACTTTCACTGGTTCTGAGAAGCAAGAAAAAATCTTCAATATTGATTTTTAATGCAAATTGATTTACATAAACAGGGAATTAATTTTACTGCATAATGATACACATACATGATAAATGCGTTGTGGTTTTATTAGCCTATATTAACATATAAAATTAAAAATTTTGCACTCTATTTTAGTCTTTCTGGCCAGTAATTGTCTTTTAATATTTCTCTGCCTGTAGGTTATTCACAGAGAAGGAAACAAGATTTTGCATGACATTTGACATTACAGTACACTTACTGTCTCAGAATGTTTAATGCAGAACTAGCATTTTACATTTGCTTGTATTTTTTCTTTTCTAGAGATTATTTCATTTTACATTACACTCTACAAACAGCAACTACTAATGAAGTATAAATTTACATTATATAATTTATATTTATTTTTATGTTCTCTATATTTTTATATCTAATATAAGTTTGTCTTACAATGGGCGTAAAGACCTAGAGTAGACATGACACATTTCTTAACTAGAATACATGATTTCCAATATATCTGACTTTTTATTGGACTATGTGTTGTAATTATTTTCAAATAGACAATTGATATTTGATTTTTAAATCAAACAGTAACAGGTTGATATTAATATGGATATATCACTGGAACAGTAGATGCTGAATAAATTTATGAACCTCCAGGGCACTGCTCAGCCAAGTAACCCATGTTATACATCCCCTATTGTAAGGAATGATGGGAAGTGTTCTGTTTTTCTGAAGTAAAGTGTTACTGAGGTATAGACAGACATTTCTTCCAAAATAAATGTAATGAAACCATATAAACAACTTAGGGCACACTTTTTATTTGTGACTGAGAAATAACAACTAGACCTCTTCGGAAAAAAGCACAGTGCTAATAGTTTCAGTATAATAAAAATGTTGGAGCTAGAGTTACAAGAAATGAGCTTCCAGAGACTTGGGATGTGAATAAGCTTCTACAGATTTCCAGACCTTTTCCTGTTTATCCATCAGGCTTCTGTATGAACTAGAAGCTGGAGTCACTGAATTACTGCAACTTCAAAACACTTAATGCCTAACTTTCTGAATTTGGGAATGAGTGGAATCACTGTGATATGATGTGTGATACGATGACCACCAAATTCAAAGCTTGAGTCAGTTTGATTTCTATTTATTTGTATTAAAAAGTGTCTAGCATTGGAATTTTTTAAATGTGTGAGACATTTTATTCATAACTCTGAAAGCAGATTTCTTTAATGTTAATAGAATAGGAAAAAAGTCACAAATATTTAAAAAACCAGTTTGAGTAAGTTTAAATGGTGGTTATATACAAAGCAGTAAACATCTTAAAAACTGCACAAACCTCCCTCTAATTATTTTGTGATGGCTTTTATTGGGTTTTTGTCAGGGGTATGTGTGTGTGTTTCTGAATGGATCCCATATGTAGCCACTGTGGGCACCATTCTGGTTTTGTCATGAGTCTGGATTCAAGTCTTTGTTCAGACAGCGTATTTCCCCCACTCTTGTGGTAGAAGTTTAAGATATGTCAAGTTGAGTATATCCTGAAAATTCCTACTTCTCTTCTTAAATTTTTAGGGGAGTCTAGATAATCAGTTCATATGGGCATCTAGCTGGCAGTAGTCTAAAGTTATTAAGGTTAATCCCATCCTATGCGTATGTTTGAGGGAGAAGTTGCACTTGGTTTCAATGCATAAGTCAGCAAAATCTTGCATATGGAGCTCCAACAGAGAGTCACAGAAATTCTGTGACTGATTCTAGACTTCTTCATACTATATTATTCTTGTTTTATGCGCTATGTTGAAATCCATAGGATGGCATTTCTTGCATTTTTTAGAGTAAAGCATTAACTACGTTATTTTTTAACATAGCTTGGACATTCAACACCTCAAGAGAAAGCATTCTGATATAGTTACTGATCTGATCCTTTCATAGAATTTTTGTAGACTCTAGGTTTTTTGACTGGAAAAGTGTATTAAAATGTCAGAAAAAGAAAAGACATTTCAAAACCAATAATAGATGACATATTTTGACTATTTTCAGAAGAAAATCTGCCCATTATTGATGTAGTAAAAAGTTTTCACTTTGAATGGATTTGTTTCTCAACTTCATTAATAACTTACAGGAAAAGAGAAGAATATGCAGGCATGCTTAAGTGATAAAGCATCAAATTTTAAAATACAAGGGGACTGGGACAACCCAGCCACTTAAAACAAACCCCTTCTCTGTGACTGTGCTAGATAGAACTTTGTGCTCATTCATGAATCTGAAGAACTGAAGAGAAAAAAGAGAGTTCAGGAGCTGTTTCTGGTAGTTGTATAGCTCAGATACACAGTGCTGGTATCCTAGTTATGTCCGAGCCTATTTTATAGCTATTTTGTAGTACTAGTATTAAACTTTACAAATTATAATTTTCTGTAACTTCATTCAGTGAAAAATGTTGTTTAACTAGATTCAGTTGTAAATAACTTTCTATTTGATCAAAGTGGGGTATAATTTAGTACAAGACTGCAACTGAATATCCAGGCAGGATAAAGCCCTGAGTAGCTAATCTATCTCATAGCTGACCCTGTTTTCAGCCAGAGACTTCCTGAGGTCCTTCCAGCCTTAACTATCATACAATCCTATTAACTTCTTATCATCGCAGTACTTTTTTATTCCTCCTCGTTCCAAGAATTACATAGGATTTCTAGAGTTCAAAAGTACTTCTTTTTTTTCTCTCTGTACACTGTGTCACAAGACATGTATGCCCAGTTCTGCCTCTGCAATGTAAACTGTGTCAGACATATAAACAGAATCATCGCTGAAATACACAAATCTGCAACTCTGAATATCACTATATTTTCTACATGACAAACAATCAGGTATTTTCCTTCTCAGGGAAACCATCCTGTGTTCTATTCTTGCATTTACTTTTCCACACCTTCGAGAACTCTTGTACAATAGTTGCCTCAGGGAAGGTAAGAGTTTGAGAATGTTATAGCAAAAGTGAAGGAGCATTACAGAGAACTAAGTTAAGCATTATTCAATGCTATGAATATACCTTGAAATCTTTACAAGAATGAAAATGTAAGAATTCAAGGAAATAAAAAAGGGTCAAGCTGAGGGCTGTGTGAGGATTCTTCACCTGTACAAGGGAGAAACAGGTCCTTAAATATGCACATGTGGAGGACAACAGCAGTATTTTCAAGAGGCAAAAAGAATATTGTTGTAGACAACCTAAGCACCTCTAATTCTAGCGAATCTGTGTGTGGAAAGAGGAGCTGAGCTGAACCCTGAGAGAAAGAAAGGCATAACTCAGTTTGGATGGAAGAAAAGAGCTACTTAAACTGTGTAATTTTATGTTGACTTTAAAATCTTTACTCAGTTGTTTCTACTGTGTTGAGATACTCTTTATTTGTGATCATGATGTCTAAAAAGAAGAAAAGAAGTTTGAAACTGGTGGCAATGTGTTCAATGGAAAAGAAACAATTCTGCCAGTTACGGGGTTTTCAGGTACCAATGCTGGCTTTGGACCATTCATTTCTTTGAGTGGGTTGCCTGCATACCCTCCACTTGTACTGCAGACCCAAAAGGAGTGAACGAACTTTTCTTTAGTAGAAGCAGCAGGCACATCCTTAAACTGGCTTTCTGATACTGCAGAATATGGCACTTTGCCACTGAATTTTTCCTGACTGAGATTAGGGTAATACCATTTCTAAACTGTTGACTGACGTCTAATGCAATTTATGAGAAGCAGTTGACTTCTGTTCTTTGTGATGACAATGTTCAAAAACTGCTTGAGTCAGGATCTAGTACTTCCATATATTCATACCCTTCTCCTTGAAGATGACAGAAAATCAGGTGATTTTTACACTCAGCTTTTGTTTTTCAGGAATATTGTAATTAGCTTCTGTTTTTCCAAGTGAATGAAGGAACAGATAATCTCTCTAAGACGAAGTTTAAAAGCATCTCAGACTTGAAAAAGTTTATCAGGTCACTTGATGACATATAGCCAGGACCTCCCATCAAACTAACTTACATTTTACAGATACAGAAAGGGGAAAAATGGCACTTTCCCCAGGATGCTTACTCTGTTTTCAGATACCTGATGCAAATGAAGAGTTTTTAGACTGTGTCTACCTATTTTAAGACTGTAGTCATCCCAAGCTATTTATATGGTCGTTGAAAAACTGTATCATATTCTTACAAGAGTCCACCACTGACCATCATTTCTGAAAGATTTTTTCTCTTTCTCTCTGAGCAAAAATATGACTTAGGTTCTAACTTGAAGTATTTCTCCAGTTACACAGAAAGAGTCTGGGTACAAATTGGAAGTATCTTCTTCAAAAGCCAGGTAAGAAGAAAGAAGAAATATTAAAAAGCAAATTTTGGCATACTTCTAAATCCCTCATATCTCATACAGTCATTAGAATGGTTTATACTTTCATGTCCTCTTCATCCTGAGATATTCCTGTAAATAGGTTACAACTTCTGTCAAAGCTTGTTACTTCGTACTAAAGGTGTGTCAGTAAATGTAATTTAAAAGCACATTCAGAGACAGAACATTGCCATCTCTGGACTCCCTGAGAAACATTTCTATCTTTGATACTATCAAACTGTGCATTCATACTATCCTCTCCATGTCCCCCTGCAATGTCCCTCTCCCAGTTTCCCTATGCCTGTGCAGATGTAGATTAGTTTAACAGGCTTGTCCTGAACTCTGTCTTCAAATGAAGATGTATTGAGCTTGCATGGCAAGGTTTTGGTAGCAGGAGGAGCTACAAGGGTGGCTTCTGTGAGAAGCTGCCAGAAGCTTCCCCTGTATCTGGCAGAGCCAATGCCAGCCAGGTCCAAATGGATGCACTGCTGGCCAAGGTCAAGTCCAAGTCCATCAGCAACACTAGTAGCGTCTCTGCGATAACACGTCTAAGAAGGACAAGAGGTTACTGCACAGAAACAATAGCACCTGGAGAGAGGTGTGAGAATATGTGAGAGAAACAGCTCTGCAGACACCAGGGGTGGTGAGGAGGGAGGGAGGATGTGCTCCAGGCGCAAGAGCAGAGATTCCCCTGTAGCCTGTGGTGCAGCCTGTGGTGAGGCAGGCTGTGCCCCTGCAGCCCATGGAGGTCCACAGTGAAGCAGACACCCACCTGCAGCCCATGGAGGACCCCACACTGGAGCAGGGGGATGCCAGGAGTTTGTGACCCTGTGGGAAGCCTGTGCTGGAGCAGGCTTCTGGCAGGGCTTGTGACCCCATATGGGACCCATGCTGGAGCAGTCTGTTCCTGAAGGACTGCACCCCATGGAAGGGACCCATGCTGGAGCAGTTCATGAAGATCTGCAGCCAGTGGGAAGGACCCATATTGGAGAAGTTCATGAAGGACTGTCTCCCGTGGGAGGGACCCCACACTGGAGGAGTGTAAGGAGTCTTTCTGTGAAGAGGAAGGAGTGACAGAGACAACACGTGGTGAGCTGACTGCAACCCCCATCCCCCTGCTATGCTGAATGGGAGGAAGTAGGGAAATTTGGAGTAAAGGTGAGCCTGGGAAGAACGGGCTGAGGAGTGGGGGGGAGGAAGGTGTTTAAAGTTTTGGGTTTATTTCTCATTATCCTGCTCTGATTTGATTAGTAATAAATGAAATTAATTTCACCAAGTCAAGACTGTTTTGCCCGTGACAGTAATTGGTGAGTGATCTCTTCTCTGTCCTTATCTCAACCCATGAGCCTCTAGTTGTGTATTTTTTCTCGCCTTTCCAGTTGAGGAAGAGAGTGATAAGAGTGGCTTTGGTGGACACCTGGCATCCAGCCAGGGTCAATCCACTACATAACACCTGCTGAATGAATGGTATACTGGTTACCAGAGGTGGAATTAGTCTGGACTTGAAGAAAAAAGAGTAGTTTTCTTAGAATTACTGCCTTAAGCTTTCTTCCACCTTCTGTTTTTATTTGTAATGTACCAAGTGGTATGAAAATCTTCCTGTGTGGTGGAAATTGTTATTCATGAGGAATCCACTCTTGGATAGATGGATAAGCAGCACAGACCTTAAGAAAATGTTTTGAAGAATCATATCTGCTATAGGGGAAGCAATTTTTAGCCCTGTTGAAGAAAGCACTGTTTTGTGCTTAAGGTTGTTGTATATTGAATGAAGCATTGAAAGAACTCTGAAAGATCTTTCTCATCTCCCACTACTATGCATGGGTGGGCAAAATCAGTCAAGCTAAGAAAATACAGAGATAATGAGAAACTAAGCATCTATTTACATTCCCAAGTGGCTATATTTGTTCAGATGTGATAGTTCCTCTGTATCTTTAGAGGTTAAAAGGAGGATTTCACCTGATGTCTTGGATGGAGGATTATTGATTGAGAAGAAAGGAAAAATAAGAAAGATAGCAAAGTAACCTTCTTTCCCAGAGGACAAAAAGTATAAAATTGGATTATTTTTTTTTCTCTCTAAAGCTCTCTGTCCAAAACAATAAATAAAAAACACCAACCAAAAAAAACCAACAAAAACCCACCAAACCCAAAACAAAACAACAAAAACCCAACAAACAACAAAACATAACAGAAAAACAAAGCAAACAAAACCCTGGGATATGTAAGAAGAAGTTGTCAGTACATAAGGTAGATCCTGTCCTGTCAAGGTACATTTTTTTTCTGGACAAATAAATAAACTGACAGATACTTACAAACTTCTGTGTGCATAGATAAAACAAAAGTTTGCTATTCTAAAGGAATAAAGGGGTTGGAGCTTTTTCAGAATTACTGAGTATCTTATTTCTATTTTAAAGATAAAAGCATTCTTTTGAAAAAAAAAAGCTAAACCAGATCACAAGTTACTAATTATTCTTTTTTGAACAATATCCTGGTAGGTTATTTAAGTACTCTTACATTCACAGGCAGTCCCTGCAACTACTAGTCAAATATATGGAAAATTAACACCTGAGCTTGAATGAATACAATTTCATATTTTAAATAAATACCTAAATACCGCCTGCATTTATTCCAGTATGCTTTACTTGTTGTGATCTTTCTAAACGCTGAGGTAAAATCTGCTGCTGCTTATGTTGTTTTTACAAAACCATTTGTTAACCACTTCATGTCATATCAGTGATTATCACTGAAGACTATGCTGAAGCTTACTGACGTAATTTGTGAATAAGAGTAGAGCACTTAGAAGAATTTGTACTTGTTCTTATCTAATGTCAGCATTACGTGAAGGTGGGCAGACCAAATTTAAATATTAGAACATAATGCTCAGAACACCTAAGTTGGCATATAACTGCTTCAGTTGGATAACAGAGATGCATACTGTATCAGGCACATAGCACAGAAAGACAGGTTTTATTCTTTCACTGGCCAGTCATCTTCTGCTGTTTGGTCCAAATCAACTCCTTGCCTGGCTTTTAAAACAACTGAACTCCTCAGTTTTCAAAAGCCTTTAATTTCATCATTGTTTCTTCAACGTACTGAAAAAAGTGAATAGTGACATATCTATTTTATACAGCTGTACAGGAGCTATTACAGTATGTATTTGTCATAGAGTCTTCCTAATTGAAACATAAAGGGCAGATTAGGAACATCAAAAGCACCTTTCCAATGACTAAATTAATCTATGTTATTCAGAGTACAAACACAGTGCTAGTGGTTTCTTTAAGAAATTTGGCTTTCTACTTCAGTTAAACATCAAACACCCCTACACAAAGTGCTTCATAATAAACAAAATATGCTACTCAATTTTATGTGTTCTGCATGTTATGGAAACTTCCTGTAAACACTTGGGTGACGCCTCGTGGAAGATTCTGAAAATTCTTTTTTCAAGTAATTATGCAAATATTATCAAGTATTTGTTTATCCTTTCTCATTGTGAGATGCATTATTTAAGATAACAGCTGTTGTATCTCATTATGAGTCTCTCTCTCTCTCTTAAGGTAATAACCCTTTATTTGCGCATGATACCTATTCTGAGTCATGATATATACCACCATTCCTTTTATTATTTAAGGTCAAGAGGGGTGCATTAATGGCAGTATTTCCATTCTTGTCACTGTGCTCTGGTTTTGGCTGGGAGAGAGTTAATTTTCTTCCTAGTAGCTGGTGCAGTTCTGTGTGTTTTGGCTTCAGTCTGAAAACAGTGCTGATAACACACCAGTGTTTTAGTTGTTGCTCAGTTGCACTTACCCTGATCAAGGACTTTTCAGTCTCTCCTGCTCTGCCAGTGAAGAGGCACAAGAAGTCAAGAGGGAGCTGAGACAGGGCACCTGACCCAAACTGTCCAAAGGGATATTCCATACCACAGCACGTTATGCCCAGTATAGAAACTGGGGGGAGTTTGTTGGGAGCTGCTGAACACTGTTCAGGGACAGGCTGGGCATTGGTTAGTGAGTGGTAAGCAATTGTATTGTGCATCAGTTGTGTTTCTTGAGGTTTATTTCTCATTTTTTTCCTATTATTATTATTTTTACTATATTTTACTTTACTTCAATGATTAAACTGTTCTTATGTCAACTCTTGAGTTTTAACTCACTCCAGTTCTCCTCCCCATCCCATCAGGGAGAAGGGAGTGAGTGAGTGGCTGCGTGGTACTTAGTTGCCAGCTGGGATTGAACCATAACAGCACATAATTTTGTTCAGAGTTAAATTCTTTCCAATCACATTTAAACAGCCCACTCCCACCCCCACATGCCTTTACCCTTTCTTTTCATCAGTTAACTGTCATCTAAGAGAAGTATAATTAACAGAGAGATATGAAGACAGTGTACAGCACAGAGAGTAAAATTCTTAAGCATAAACAGGAATTGTGCCATATCTGATGTTTAGCCCCCATATATAGAGATTGTATTACTGGATTAGCTGTACTGTAGAATGATAAACTTATTTCATAACGTAGGGTGAGTGGGATAAGAAAATATCATTGCTGTAGTCCTCTAGGGATGCCTTAGCCTAGGCAAATTGCTTTAGGACTGACAGGGTATTGTGGTTTAACCTCAGTCAGCAACAAAGTACCATGCTGCCACTTGCTCACTCCCCTCCCCCTCCCCCCGGTGGGATGAAAGGAAGAGAAAGGAGGATTTAAAATAAAATCAATATTTTTTTTCTTTCTAGCCAGAAAAGTGGAGCATTCAGTTGAATCAGAATTCTCTATGTTGTCCGTTTCTTTTTCTCTAAGTATCCTTTACTGAATACTATCAGAAGTAAAATTTGGGTTAGAGTGCAGTTTACAGCTGCAGTATGGATGCTCATGTTTTCTTATCTGGATTTGTTTAAACAGGAGAATACCTGGTTCTGTGAAAGATTTTATGTGAAATCTAGATACAATAATACAATGTTTGTAAAATGCAAATGAACTACACACCTGTTTTTCGGTCTTTTCCACTCCTCCCCTATGCCCATTCCAATCAGTGAAAAAAAGGAAGGAAAGAGAGCAGAAAGGCATTGACAATGGCTTCATAGAATCATAGAATCATAGAATAGTTAGGGTTGGAAAGGACCTTAAGATCATCTAGTCCCACCCCCCCTGCCATGAGCAGGGACACCACACACTAAACTATGTCGCCCAAGGCTCTGTCCAACCTGGCCTTGAACACCTCCAGGGTTGGAGCATTCACAGCTTCCTTGGGCAACCTCTTCCAGTGCCTCACCACCCTCACTGTGAAGAACTTCCTTATATCTAACCTAAAGTTCCCCTGTTTAAGTTTAAAGTCATTACCCCTTGTCCTACCACTAGGGTCCCTAATGAAGAGTCCCTCCCCAGCATCCTTGTACGCCCCTTTCAGATTCATGATTAAGGCCAGTTTTGAACTTAAAGGAGGAATTTAATTGTTATGTTTGAAGTACACCATATACTCCCCTAAATTACACTGTTTACAACCAGCATTTACTATGTGAGATTTTGAGTATGGATAGAATTTTCTTAAAATTCACAAATAAATCTGTTTCTTAGTATATGAGTTAATTGGAAAGTAATTTTTTAAATTTTGCACTTTCTATCATGATTTTTCACAGATCTTCTAAATAATAGTTTTTCAGACCTGCTGTTGGCAAAATCTTGTTGAATGTTGGTACACAGGCAAGACCTATTATCTGAATACTTACTTTAGGATTTTTTTTTCCCTAGTATTAGACATAAGTGATATCAGTGACATGGAAGACTTCTCTTTTTTTTTCAAAATGGCACTTAATTTTATTTTTGGGCACAAGATCAGAGCTATTTTTGAGGAGACGAGTAGGCATAATTTTATTTATTTTAAAAATGTTACTGATTATGCTACTTCCTGCTCTCTTTTGTTCTTTCAGATACCTTCCCTGATTCTACTTTTTTGATATATTAAAGAAAATAAATAAATAAAAATAAGAAAACTATATTTCAGTCAGAATTTCAGAGATAGCTGATTTGGTTTTCTAAAGCAATAAAACTAGCAATGTCAGTCTGTGAGCTGATTTCAGGTTTCTTTTGACAAAAGCACCAAGGTTAACTGAGTAGAATAGAAGTGATAAGGATATAGTTATCATTCTTATTATCCATTTGTTATTCTTACCTGTTATCTGCCAGAGATTGCTAATAGCAGGAACTTCACAGAAAAAAAAAAGAAAAAGGTGCAAAGGCACAGTAGAGCTAAAACCCTTCAGTATTTTGGTAGAAATGTTCGCCTAGTTAATTGGTTTCTTGGTTCAGGTTATAGTAGGTAATGCAGTGGAACACACAAGCATTTTCATGTGAGTTTTCAGAGTACTGTAGTTAGAAACATTAGCTCTTTTATCTGGGAGTATCAGTGGCCATGTTCCATTCAGTTCTGTATAGAGTAACTCTCTGTCAAGAGATACTGCGGAGTAACTTTCCAGAATCAGTAAGGATACCTGATGTCATTCCCATTTTTTTGACTGTGGATATACTCTTTAGGTCTTTGGCATACTGAGAATTTAGTAAACTTGAAAAAAAAGTGTTGTTTGGAAGTCTTGAGGGATGTCATTTCCATATATCATAAGGTTTCAACATGTTTTGAACACTTATCATCCGTGTTTCATGTTTTCACTTGTAAGCATAGTGCTCATATAAAACAAGGAAAAAAAAAACAAACCAAAACCCAGCAAACTCCAGAACAGGAAAAGGAGCAGGGAATAATGCACTGAATTTTGAAAATCCAAAATTAATAAACAAAGCCAATACGTGTGTGCATGTCTGTGTATGTTTTCAAGTGAAACTCATCTTTAGCACTGTCATAGCACAGTCAGGTTCCATACAGAGAGTGAGAATGCAGTGATGCAAATTTTTTTTCATAGTCAGTTTTGACTTTCTCCTTCAGTTGTCTGTTCCTTGTACATACAAACGTAGGAAAGCTTAGAGCTTAGAAAAGACTTTTTTAGATGTCCAGCAGAAATATTGCTTGTATTTCCTAGGAACATTGCCACCCAACTTGGTTATGAGATTTTATCTTTTAGTACTTAACTAAATTTTCTCAGCAGGTTGTTATGTTCTCCAGGCTCAGCAACAGCCAGGTCTTCACTTCCATAAAACAACAAAGGATCCATTGTCCATAGAATCCTAAATATAGTCCTTACACAGAGGAAGCACTCTCATCACACGCTGCCTGGTAAGAACATCATAGGAACATCATCTGTGCCTCTGGCACAGGTGGTTTGTATCTTTAGCATAGTCCTGTACAACTGTGATAATTGAGGTCTCCCAGCCTGGTCACAGTCAGTGTCTTTCTTCTGTAGTTTGTTAGCCAGTGGGAGTAATACACCAAAATAATGCACCAGAAGTCAAATTGTAACAAAATGTAAAGAAGTATCACTCAGGAAATGTGTCTGATGTTTTGTTCATCTACTCATTTCTTCTTGCTGCTAACTGTTGTCAGAGATTTATTTCACCTTCCTTCTAACCTTTTTTTGCTTTAGCTTGTTAAGACTTTTTACTTTTTTCTTTTTTGACAAAATACGCTTCTTTGTAGAGGTCAGAAGTTTCATGGAAGGCACTGGTTATGATAAAACTTTCTAGGCTTCAGGGTGAAATTATTAATTATAGAAGACCACTCCATTGAATAGCCACAGGGTTAGACTTTCAGTTAATCATCTCAACAGTGAGACAATTTAAATGTCTATGCTGTTATTTAAAGTGAGAATTAAGTCTGGCTTTTCTTGAAGTCAGGCAAGTACCCTACATGCCTCCGTGTCTTTGGGGAAATGTTTGCTTTATAATTGATTTCTGTTTTATGCTTATAGAAAATCAGAATAAATTTCAAGCTTTTCACATTATGTATGTGAAACAGAATTCTTTTCTACCAAATACTCATAAAATTTCTTTATTTACTTCCCACAGCCCCAGCCTATTGTGACTCATGGCATTCTGATAGCTCAGAATCTTACAGGTTCTTCTTTACCCTACGATAATTCAAATAACATTGTTCTGGGTTTGAAATCTAGTGCAGTCCATAGTTCTTTTCTGTTTATGTAAAGATTCACAAAGATTCCTTTTCTTTGAATCTAGCTAAAAAGTGATATTCACCACATTCTCACAGTACAGTAGAAAAACAGAAATGAAAGAATACTTGACTTAAGCACACGAAATACCAGGTTCTGTCAAACCAATCTAAGGCATAAATCCTGTGGTTCAGCTGACAGTTATATTTCATCCTCCTTTTCCCTAAATGAAGGGAAACTGTACAGGTTGGGCAAGTAGGAGAGAAAGAAGGTTTATTTCCTTTGCACAAATGTACTACCATTGGGCAAACAGCATCCCCGATAGTCACTAGCTACTACTGCACAGGTCTCCCATGGTTTGTGTATTTATATTCAACAGTTTCTTATGCCTTGGATATGTCAGAGGAACTCAGATGACATTTCAAGCTTTTGTTCAGGCTACTGACTTGAGTTTTGTATACTTACTTCTTTTTGACCAAGGATGACATACAAATATAAGCATGGAATAGAATTCTTTACTACCACAGGTAACTAGATTGTGTAAATTTTTCATGTACCCCTCAAAAGAGCAATTTCATTCTGTAAATGTTACTATGATGTAAACTTACACTAAGCAGAGGATGGTTATTTCATATTTTGATTATGTTTTAAGTGCAATTAATAATTCTACTAGTAATTATGTAATCTTATAGTCACAATAACATATTTTGAAACTACCTCTGATATTTACATGTAAATTTTTAAAGTCGGTGATTTAAACCAGAATTACGAGTTAGCATTTGAAACAGGCTTGATTTCATATTTAAATAACAGTAGCAATTTACATGGCATCTGAGCATTCAGGAAGACTTCAATTCTTAAAATGAGTTCCTAATGCCAAAAGGAAAGTGCAATTTATAGCTGCTGGAACATAAAGCCTCTGCTATGTTCTTTTTCCCTATTAGTTCTTTCTTTCTATCAGATACAAAAGCAGGGTTTTAAACATCGTTCTTACCTAGATTTGTGGTTCAGAAAACTATACTTAGGAATTGCTTAGCTTTGTTGTTCTCTTGCTTTACAAAGAGGACTCCACAGAATTTCTTTTTGAAGTATCTTTTAAGCCACAATATAAATTTCCTGTGTTGCCTGGGAAACTGCTTTAGGTAAACCAAAAGCTACACTTAGTTTGGTATAAAAATGTTGACATGGAGAATTACACTTGTGTGAGTTCAGAATTTTAAGTATGCTGCCATATTTTATGCTGGTGCAACTGGTAAAATTTCTGCAGACATGGATTGTTGTTGTTTGTAATGGGCATCTCTATATTATGAAGCTTTCTGGTAGGCCCTTTGCCAGAAGAATGTATAATAACAGTATGGACTCGGTGGATGTTTGCCAAGGAATTTTCTTCAGACAGTTTGTGAACTGATAGTGGATCCTTTATAGGCTACAGACAAGTTCAAAGGGATCGTTACTTAGAGGAGATTTGAGGCAAAAGCTTCAAGTATCTGCCTTTAAAAAAGCATCAAGATCAAATGAATCATAAACTCATCAGTTACCACAGCTCCAGACAGAGCACTGTGAGTCTAGTCGGTGCCATAGAATCATAGAATGGTTGGGGGCAGAAAGGACCTTAAGATAATCTAGTTCCTGGCTTACAGCAGGTTGCTCAAGGCTCTGTCCAACCTGAGCCTTGAACACTGCTAGGGAGGGAGCATTCACAGGTTCCTTAAGGCAGCCTGTTCCTCAGTGCCTCACCACTCTCACAGTAAAAAATTTCCTTATATCTAACCTAAATCTCCCCTGTTAAGTTTGAACCCATTACTCCTTGTCCTATCACTACAGTCCCTGATGAAGAATCCCTCTCTGGCATCCTTGGAGGCCCCCATCAGAATTTCTTTGGTTTACAATCTCAGGTACTTTTCTCAGGATACACTTTACTTGCTGGACTGTAAGCATCCAGTGTCCTTTAAAATGCACTGAAGCGTACCTCCTGTAACCTCCTGTATTGTTTGCCTGCCTGTTTGGATGTCCTAATTACTCTAGGGCATTTCATGCCTGGTTCCAGGAGAGGATTGACTGGTGAAATACGTCAACCTTTACCTATATGGTAAAGTATAGGTGGGTATAATTTCACATACATCATGGTCCTCACTCTTCCCCGCTATGTGAATTACATTCTGAGAATATCTGAAAGCACTATTTTATGGATATGTGCAGATAGATGCAAGTTTCTCATCACTCTGATGAGTCTGTGTGCTAGGCTGTTGTGGCTATAGGCCTTCTAAAGTGGAGCTGGTTCATAGCCAACTGGCGTGGAGCATATGTAGAGCAAGCGTACTTACACAGTCTTCATTTTTATAAATAGGAGAGTTCTAATTATGAGTTCAATTATTTATGAAAAAAAGATGTTTGAAAAGAAAGCATGAACTAATATGAGACATTCTCAGGAAGTTCTTCCAAAAATAGAGAATGAATCCGTAAAAGGGATAATGCTGAATCCTTTTAAACACGTGTTTTAATAGATGTAGGTGGCATTGAAACGTTTGGGAGGAAATACACAATTCCTATACTAAGAGTTACTAGTTTTACTTAATCTTTTTGATGGCTGCATCACATAAAATGATTTGTCTCTTCTGTTTCAGAATATTTTCATGATACCGTATAACAAAAAAAAAGCTTCAAGAAAACATTAAAATACTATAAAACTATTTAAAGCCACTAATGGTTGCCTTGGTCTGTTTTTTTTTCCCCCCACATTTTTTGTAAATTTGTATGTTCAGTCATTAGTTTCAATACGAATATTTTTTACTCTTCTTGCAAATCAGTCTGTCTTGGAGTGTGTGTAGTGTGTCTTGTGCGCCAGAGGACTAGAGCAAAGGAATACAAATAACCTCTAAACACATTACTTTTGTGAAAATTAGCAAAATAATGCATTTTTTGGTGACCAGGCTGACATCTGGATATAACAGCTTGGTACTCACCAAAGATGCATGAAGTTTTTTAAATTATCTCACTAACAGTTTTTTTTGTTCTATCTTTTTAGTATGTTAAAATCTTAAAGTGCAGAAACAGTCATCTTTGTGATATTAATTATGCCCATAAAGACCCCTATGGGAGAGTCTGATCAAGTATTTTCAGCACTGTTAGCTATAATAAATCTAATATACAATTGAAGTAAGTATTATTTTTGGAGTTCTGAACTCCTTTAAAAAAATTATTAAATTTTTTCTCGGTTAGTAAAAATATAACTGTGCTCTTTATGGTGAACTTGAAAGATACCCAGAAATTCTGTAAACTTACTTTTATCATAGCTGCCAAGATGTTGTCCTGGTATACATAGGTCTGTAACAGAATATTAGTCACGTAACTTAGGGAAAACCAAATCACAAATAATTTTTAGGGTGAGAATATATTTCCACTCCACTACCAAGAACAGACTGAATCTTTCATCAGTATTTTATTGAATGAATTAATTGACAAATAGTGATAATGTTGTCAGAGAAGGAAACTAGGAAGACTCTTTGGTTATATAGCAATTGTCCTGCAATACAACTGCAACGTCTAGAAGGGTCTAGCTAAATTAGGTGTCCTGGGTTCAGCTGTAACAGTAATTTTTCTCCTTCCTAGTAGCTGGTGCAGTGCTGTGTTTTTGACTTTCAGCCTGGGAACAGTGCTGATAACACATCAGTATTTTCAGATGTTGCTGAGTAATGTTTACTCCAATCAAGGACTTCTAGTCTCATGCTCTGCCAGTGAGGAAGGGCACAAGAAGCTGGGAAGAAGCAGAGACAGGACACCTGACCCAAACTAGCCAAAGGGGTATTCCATACCACAGCACGTCATGCTCAGTACAGAAATAGGGGGGAGTTACCTGGAAGGCCCAGATTGGTGCTCAAGTTGGGCAGGATATTGGTTGGCGGGTGGTGAGCAATTGTATTGTGCATCACTTGTGTTTATTGTTTTTTTTCCCCCTTCCCTTTTAGTTTTATATTCTCTCCCCTTGTTATTTCCCTTATCATTATTAGTGGTAGCAGTAGTAGTTCTGCATTATACTCCAGTCTTGGACTGTTCTTAACTCACGGGATTTACATTGTTTCGATTCTCCTCCCTGTCCCACCCAGAGGAAGGTGGGAAGGGGGGGATTGAGTAAGTGGCTGCGTGGTTCTGAGTTACCATCTGGGCTTAAACCACATTAAGTCAGAGTTAAATTCAGAGCTCTTGATAAAGTAGTAATAGACAATTTCTTTAGAACTTGCAGTTTAGATTGCTCCATTGTCCTCTTTTAGATAGCAAGGCATACCAAGGTAATAGTTTTTTTTTCCATACCCACCAACGTATATGATGTGCTTGCCAATATATATGTGTAGAGATATAAACATTAGAAGAAAACGGAAAACCTGTAAGAAATATTTTTGTGGTTAGTGAAGGCTTTCATCTAAATAAAAGTACATGTTTCTGGAATTTCTGAATTTCAGAATTCGGAATTTCTGAATTTTGAGACCTGATTCACCTTTTGGAGATGTATATCTGTTTAAGTAGACTAAATAGGGTGATTTCAATTATATGTATTTGTTACCTAAGATTAGATGAGATTAGTTGAGGTCAACAAGAAAAACTTAAGATATGAATCACCAACTACACACATATGTACAACTAGAATGAACCTTCTCTTCATGTTTTTTTTCAAATAACTTACTTTAAAATCCATATTAGAAGTTATTTCACCTTGTTTTGTGAAAGTTAGCACTTAGCTTTCATGAGAGCTGCCCTGTGCATTGGTTTGCAGCAGTTTGCTTTGTCTTTTGTTTAGCTTAAGTAACTTTGACAGCCCAGAATGTTTCTTTCTTTGTAGAGCATAGCACATGATGCAGTTTCATATAAATGATGGTTAGTAATAATGATATAGCTGTATTTTCTATTAGTGTTAATATTTACCAAGGGTGAAATTCTTTCCCTGTTGCTTAGAGAGTTTGAGTGATAGGCTTTTATATAAAGTGCATGATGAGAGTATACATAAATATGACATGTTATTAATAGGTAATTCAGATATTTTGAATTTTGCTGAGAATAAGTCAAAGTAATACATTTACCTGCATTAATGTCTAATCCTAGTGTTCAGGTAGGTTCAGTGTTCTTAGGAAATTAGGTCATTTATTATCAGCATTAGAGCTTCAGGAAGAACTATTGTCCTTGATTGTCCCTTCAGTCTTGAAAGTCTATAGCTGCGAACACAGATGAGCAGGCTGAGTGTGTACAAGGGCACAAAGACTTGTTACAAAAAGTGACATATAAATAAATTGGTATCAGAAACATGACAGTCCTTGAGGACAGTAGAGAAATCATAACAGAAATAGTGTTGTACTTAACAATATTTGTTTCCTATGCCTTGGGCAGAATAATTTTGCTGCTGATGTGCTCAGTGATAGAGACAATATGATCTTTTCAAGATCTTTCACTTGTAGTATAAGACTTTTGGTGGTTTTTCAACCAAAATTACCCAAATACAGCAAATAATGATACAGTAATAATTTCATTTTAAATAAAGTTCAAATTAATAAGCTGCCTGCTTTCATGGGAGGATACTGTAAACTGTTAGTATGCATCAGTTTTCTTGTTTTTAACTATGAGGGCTTTTAAAAAAATGCTTTGAAAGCAGTCTATAATATGTATTTGACCTGAGCAACTAGTCGAAGTTCAGGATTCAATGCATTGTTTCCAATAGGAGAAGAAAATGATTAAATCGAATCATGAGTTTGTGACGCAATTTTGATTGTTTATAAAAGAGATGTAAAAGGTTTTTTTATCCCTGAACACAAAGTGATTCAAACAACAAAAGTCTTAACTTCTATTTCCTGTATCTTTTCTACAGATCAATATAGAGTTCTGCAAAAGCCTCCCTCTGCCTAAAATTCTGCTGCAGCTACCTGGTTTCTGCACTTATCCATTATTGTTTCTCTTCTTTGTCTCTCTGCTGGTACTTCTACTCATGCACTTTCAGATAAAGTCAGGGATGCTCTCATTTTGGTCATACTCTTAAGCAGATTTCATATACCTTTGCTAAGCACAGTCTTTTGCCTGATGAGTTTCAGAAAGGTTATTGTTTCTATAGTATTAAATGAAGGACATTGATTATAACCACTAGTATCAACAGTATTTTCTTTGTCGTAAAGAGAGCTTTCTTCTCATTTCTACGACTGAGTTACCAACTACAGCTGGACTTACTAGCATGTGACTGGGACAAATAGTCAAGGGGGCTACATAAAGCAGAATCAAAGCATTAGCTCAATCATTACAAAGCTTCTGGGAAGAAAAGGCCTGTTTCACTTACCACTTTTCCAGAAAATACCTTGGCATGGTTCCTAACAGAGTGCCTTTCAGGTACTGTTAATATTAAAAATATGTGGATGTGGTTACTCACTATAAGGGGCAAATGGAGAGCCAAATATGATCATGTAATCTGGACCATGTCACTTAGTGAAAAATTATCTCTGTTTTGTTTTGTCTTATTTAGACATGAAGGTGTGAATATATAGCTATGTATAGCTCTTATAAATAACATACTTAGGATTGATACAATATTGTGGAGTTTGGGATCTGTCTGAGCATGCTGAAGGTTAGTACTGAGACAAAGTTTTTAGATTTTAGAAGAGTGAACTTCAGCTTTCTCAGAGCTCCATGGGAGGGATCCCATGGGAAGCTTCTGTAGAGGATAAAGGAGCTAGTGAGTGCTGAGAGATATTCAAGAGTGCTGTCCTGGAAGCACAAAACCTGTTCATCTGCTTTAAAGATAAGGGAAGCAGGCGCAGCGAGAGACCTCCTTGGCTTAACCGCAAGCTTCTGAGTCTGCTCAAAACCAGAAGAGGAGATGGAAAAGTATACAAATGCCTATTGAGAACTACAAGGGCATTGCCAGGGTGTGCAGAGACACAGTCAGAAAAGCAAAAGGTCAAGTCGAATTGGTATCAGCCAGAGATGTCAAACACTACAAGCATGGGATCTTCAGATATGTAAACAATAAGTAGACACAGAAGGAAAGTATTGTTCTGCTGTTAAGTGGGAGAGGGGAATTAGTTACCAACAACACTGAAAAAGCAGAGGTTCTCAGCACTTTCTTCACCTCTGTCTTTTACCAGTACTGCTGAGCCCCAGGCCTGATCCATCTTGTCCAGACTGTGCTTTTCCCGAGCAAGGTTAGACCAGATGATCCTTGAGGTCTCTTCCAACCTGGTGTTCTGTGATTCTATGACTAGAAATGGCAGCCTATATCTGTAAGATGTACTGCTGTTCACAACTTCTTTTCTGTTGGTTTGCCTACAGAAAGTGAATCCTCACCTCTGTTCTTTATCTTTTCCACTCCCCATGCAAATGGTGTCTGTACTTAGAGCTGTTCTAAGTGGTATGAAGCTGGCGAAAGTGGGAGAGTCAAGTTCTATGAAATGCCACTTTTATTAGTTCTCACTAAGGTCTGAAATGCCATTAGTTCTCACTTTCGCTTAGTTCTCACTAAGGTCTGAAATGTCTTTTGAACTGAAACCTGTCATCCTGTCCACTGTATTCTTCATTCCAGTACTCAGATTTAGCCCTTATGGGACTGTGGGACAACCTAGCACAAACATTTTATGTGCATGATCCTCTTTATCACAGTTCCTGCTACAGTCCTGTCTATACCATGAGCACTAAGATTAGCTAATCAGTCACTACATATTTTGATGTGTCTGAAGTAGCCAGTCTCAAGTTGACTAGCTAGCTGTCTGTGGGGTCATCCCTATACAGCGTAATTTTAGATAGTCTCAGTCTGGGCTATCAATGTAAAATTGTAAATACCCCCTGCTTAGCTACAGATGTACTATAAAGGCAATGGGGGTATGAATTTCTGGTTTGGACCTTTCCTTACATGTATAACTTGGCAGTGCTGATGTGCTTCATTTCCTCCTAGTCTATCTGTATGACATATGGTCCCGTTACTTACTTTCCACCCTTTACTTTGTACTTGGTGGCATCAATCACTTAATCAAACAGAATTGATTATACTTAATTGAAAAGTCATTGTGACATGTCTTGTGAAGGAGTTTGTAGAAGTATAATAGATAAGGGACCTTCTGTAATGAGAAATTAGGCATCTTGCTCATACTTATACATTTCAGACAGTGCTGAGTTCAGCTGATCAAACTAGGCATCTATTGCCATTCAAGATGCTATTGGTGTAGCTCTTCTGTTCTCCAGACAGAAAATAGGTTTTCAGCGGGTGGTGTTTTGTGTCTAGCAGCTCCAAGAAGATGTCTCAGGCATCTTTGGGTACTGTAAATATATAGAGAAATAAATTCCTAGAGTTCCTATATTTAGATGAAGTCAATGTTACTCAGGATGATCCAACTGTCCTTTGATTTAGCTTGGTTTGGTTTTAAATGAATGATTTCCCCAAGACTTCCTTTGTTCTCTTTTTTAATGCTGCTTGTTTATTGGTTGTCATTGATGTCTGCATATTTTCTTAAGCTAAGTAAACAGTAGGAGTATTTTATACAATTGTGTAAATAGCAGGCACTTGTGAAAATTAGAAATGTACTGTTGTGGCCTGAACCCAGGATATGTACCAATGTGTTAATTAATGGACAATTAGATAAATATATTAAATGTACGCCCAATAAATTGCTTGAGCTTCTAATTCAACTTTAAAGGAAGCTATGCCGACTGCAAAGAAATTCGCCTTTCATAGAAAGGATCAGCAAGTGAAGGATCAAGAAGGTACACCTCATCTAGAATAAGTAACTAACACAAGCTTACCACTTACCAATATACTAAATTCTGAACCTTAATACTAGGTGTGCTTGCCTTGTTCTGTGCATGCTTCTACAAATACAGCAAAAGATAGAGGAACAAAAGTATGATTTTTTTCTTAGGTTAGTTGCATTCTCTTGTGGTTCTGCCGAGTGATAGAAGTTTCATATAAAGATCAATGACACTGAAAACTGGTTTATAACCCAGTTTGACAGCTAGTATTGTCTCTGAATTGCTCTGCTGTAATCTACCCTGTCTTCCTTGGTTAGCAAACATTATCCCAATTACGGCTATGGCAAATACAGGCAGAACAGATGCTTCTTATAGCCAACAACTAATTTCCAACAGCAAATTTATAAATACGAAAACACTGATTGCCAGTTCAAAGTGCATCACATCAATGGTTAAAAGAGAAAAGAGAAATATATCTGGTAGACTATAATGTGGTCTTATCAAAGCCAAAATCTTTATTGATATTTCTGGGGAAATGGGATTACACTGATAGGACCAGGTAGAGATTAATCTAAAAGGTGGAGGAAATCCTGACAGAATCCATTCAGAATCCATTTGGTTCCAGTTTTCTCTGATAGAGAAAGATAAATTAAACAGAACAGTTACACTAGATGTAGAGTTATAAATAAATTAATACCTACTGAACAGAATATAACTGTAATCTCCACAGAAGTTAATCACAAACAAGTTAGCAAAACTGTCAAGTTAGACATGTGGGAAAAAAAAAAAGTAAAAAATACATTTTTGCCGCTATGAATGCTATCCTTTGGGTATTGGCAGTAGTGCATTCAGAAAGAGGAAAAGTATTTATTGTGGAACTGTAAGAACAGTTGTACCAGATATCTAACCCATTATCACGGTATTAAATGTGTTTAATGGATGCCTAGCAAACTGAGAAGAATATAGCATTCTATATAGATTCTTTTAACAGTTTACTTTTCTATGTAATACCAGTATGGCCACAAACACTCTAGACAGAGGCTGTTAAAGGTTCTTGTTCTGAATTAGAAAAGTAAATATTTCTTTGTTAGCTGAAGCAATTATAAAAAGACTATAAACCCATAAAGGTTTAAAGAGAAAAGAGAGGGAAATGCCAATATGCCAGATTTATCCTAGATACCGACAGCTAAGTTTTTATTTCTATGGGAATTGGCTGTATTTGTCTTTGGTCTCCCAGTCAGCCCGTATGACTGGAAAAGAAAACAGACTGTTGTTTTTAATTTGAAAGCTTTATTAATTGAATGAACAGCATAGCTTTCTTTGCTTTTCATTACCACAGGTTGCTCAGAAGCATGCAATGAATTAACCTGTTGATTCTTGCCACTGGCTTTAAGCTTGGTATGAGAAAATGAGTGAACATTCTCATATTAAGAAGGATATTGAGGCTGTATCTTCCAGTTTCTGAATGAGTAAAAATTGGTATTTAATAAGGATAACTATATCTTCATTTTTTCAGTCCTGACTTACACAATTTTCAGTTACAGTAACAATGGTTGCTGAATGTTTTGACCTGATTTTCTGATTTTTTTCAGTATTTTAGTGGTACTTAAGAATATATCCTGTTCCAACTGAGGTGTTGAGCAAAGCATGACTATGCAGATAACTAATGGGACTAAGTATCAAACAAGTGTATAGTAGCTCAGCCATGCCAGGATGGCAGCAGTCTGGCCATTCATGGCAGCAGCATGTTACACATCTTGGGAATTTTTCTAGGGCAATCTTAATGTCAGAAGTCTCTTCTCAGGATTATTGAGGATTACAGACTTGAACTTTTGTACTTGCATTACTTCTTAGTGCCACATTTGGTGTCTAGGAGGCCCACATCTGAACCAAAGCTAATTTAGAATTTGTGTCTGCTTTCATGTTTCTTAACTTCAAGTTGCTCCTTTTATAATTTTTACTTGCAGATACTTTGGAAGTGGAGAATATTTAGAGACTATTGCATAACTGTTCATTATGACAGATATATTTTTATTTGCTTCCAATTGTATTTCTTTCTAAATGGTTCAGACAAAGGATATTTTCAGGAATAAAGTCACTGATGGAGCAGTTAATACAAGGTCCCAAGTCTGTATTAATGAAATCTATTTCTTTGAAGTTTTACAGCCAATGGGAATAACATTTTATCCTTTATAATGATCAGGAAGATTGGTAGCAGAAAAAACCTGAAACTTCATTAAGAGGCAGCACAGATCACTCTTAATTCAAGAAATGATGTAGGGCTCTGACCAAGACAACAAACAGTTTCAGCCCTATCTATACCGATTGGTTAAAACTAAGTTTTGAAGTAGACATTGTTTAATTGTGCACAGGGTGCTTGGTGTAAGTCTTCACAAATCAAGCACCCCAATGATTGTAACTTTAAGCTATTTATGCATTTTGACAAACAAATCAGTAGCCGTTGGTTGAGAGTTACACAATTTGTTCATTAACTAGTATTCCACCCCTTATTTGTTAAAGGTCCTCTTGCCTTTCATGCTAATCAGACACTCATGCTCAGGCTTTCTCTTCTTTTGAGTCAGTGGATTTCTTTGTGTCCATAGACCGTGAGTCCGTGGTTGTGCTCCCCCTGCCAGAATTACCTTTTACTGACCATTTTCTTCTGGGTAATCATCTGTCTTGGATTCAGCTATAACAATCATTTTTCTCCTTCTTAGTAGCTGGTGCAGTGCTGTGGTTTTGACTTTCAGCCTGGGAACAGCGCTTATAACACAGATGGTTTTAGTTGTTGCTAAGTAATCTTTACTCCAATCAAGGACTTTCTCAGTCTCATACTCTGCCGGGGAGGAAGGGAAGCCGGGAGGACACCTGACCCAAACTTGCCAAAGGGGTATTCCATACCACAGCACGTCATGCCCAGTATATAAACTGGGGGGAGTTACCCGGAAGGCCCAGATTGCTGCTCAGGTCGGGCTGGGTGTCAGTCGGCGGGTGGTGGGCAATTATATCCTTTCCCCTTGTTATTTCCCTTATCATTATTATTATTAGTGGTAGCAGTAGTGGTTTTGTATTATACCTTAGTTACTGGACTGTTCTTATCTCAACCCGTGGGAGTTACATTCTTTTGATTCTCCTCCTCATTCCGCCGGGAGCGGGGGGAGAAAGAAGTAGGGGGAGTGAGCAAGCCGCTGCGTGGTTCTGAGTTACCATCTGGGTTTAAACCACGACATCATCCAAGGGTTGGGGTCTGAGAGTATACATAAATATGACATGTTATTAATAGATAATTAATGTTATCTATTATTATAGATATCAGTTGTGACTCATCACCCAGAGAAGCACCATGGATGCTCTCTGCTTAGAGAAATCTTC
This sequence comes from Nestor notabilis, assembly GCF_000696875.1. Classification (NCBI taxonomy): domain Eukaryota; kingdom Metazoa; phylum Chordata; class Aves; order Psittaciformes; family Psittacidae; genus Nestor; species Nestor notabilis. The sequence goes on from NW_009936919.1 coordinate 31,968, forward strand.
TTATATTATCTTGGTAATCTAGCAGACTTACTGATTGGATTAGCATTGTTTCACAAGATGCTGCAAGCATCAATATGAATGTTTACATTCAGTTTTGTTGTTACTGTTTGTTACATTAAATTCTGTTTACATTAAATTGACACAGATTCACTTGAACCCTTTCCATGGCTTCATCTGTACTGATTTCAATAACAATAGTGTAAAAGCCCAGATAGAAAGAATAATTTCATCTCAGATGATGAAAAGTAATATTTTAAAGATTTCAGTCAGGATTATATATGGTCCTCTGATAATTTTTTCTGCTTCTGCATGGGGAAACAATCTTAGTTTTTGTACTGTCTCATCTTGAATTATTTATGTATTACCTAGCATAAGAAAATCCAGCAGTCATATTGGAGTACTGGGTTCTATTGCAGTACACTTTACAACATTTAGAAATGAAATTGTAAAAATTCCTTTTACTGGTTTGCTTGATTTTCCTGGGCAATAATGAGCCATACCACAGCAGAGAATTTTACAGTTGCTGAATTACCAGAGCTGTGCATCTTTGTGGTGACAGTTAAATGTTATGAGTATGATCACTTGGGATCATTCAAGGTCTGAAGTGTGGAAATGCTAACTACACTACTTCACTGAATTTCAGCTCAAACACAGATAATTCAATGTGCCCTGTATTAAACCATGATCTCCACTAAGGAGGTCATGTGGGAATAATTATTTGATGTAAAGCTGAAATGATCTATTCTATACCAAAGTGCCAGTATCTCCCAAAGTGGATCCTCCTGGAGGTTAACAGAACAAAGAGAAGCTAAGAATGCAAGACTAATAAAAGAAGTTGCTGAGGGATAAAGTTGAGCAAAGATGATTATGAGGACGTACTCATGGTTATTCTATATAATCCTATGCTTCTATGGAAATAAGTTCTTCATTTCCCTATTTCTGTGCTGCTTCTCCTGTTGCCTTTTTTTTTTTCCCCTTTTTTCCCAAATAGTGAAATGTTTCTTAACAGTTCAACTCCTTTTGGCTGTACCAGGAATTACACTGATCTCCCACTCATAGTGATAGGATGATTCCTGGGAAATGGAACTTAGTGGGTAAGCTTGTCAGGAGAGAAAATACACAAAGTGAGGATTGTTCAAGGATACATGATGTAACTGGTCTTTTCTATCATCAGTGTGGACCTAGAATATTTTTCCTAGCTACTGAAGAAGGCCAATTATGTGAATCTGTTACTGATAGAGATCTTTCTAAAAACAAAATAAAACAAGAAAACATGCACTTTCTAGCATTGATGAGAGTGCCCTGTCTTTTCTTTAAGGTTAGAATGTGCAGGTTTTTTTAAATACAACTTAAGGAAAATATTTTGCAAGAGACACAGCGGAACAACGACATTCAGTCTTTAAGAGTGTTTTGAAACTGTTAAACTTTCATGTACAAAAAAGGATCCTGGCTCACAGAGGAAAGTTATTATTCCTATCAAGGAACGCTTATTTGGACAATGTGAGCTATTAATGTTATTATTCAGTAACGCTAATAATACAGACTTAAAACCAAGGTAGAAAGACAATTATTTACTGTTGTCATTTAGATTACTTTCCCTCCTTAGCACAGAAGATTAAACATAATCAAGTGCAGCTGGAAACACCTCTGTGCTTCACCAAGGACAAGTTCACAAATTAAATTTTATCGGTTAATTTAAATATTAATTTAATATGCTTTATTAAAAAAAAACAACCAAACAGTTAAAAGGAATGTAATTAGTGTTCCTTATTATAAAATGCTTTGATAGTTTTTTGTAAGGAAAAGTATTTTCATATCAAAATGTCAATAGTTATGTGGAATATTTATTTTTCTGAAATCAATGTATTTGGGGCATTATATGTAAGATATTTAGGGTGGGTTTTTTTCTTTTTTTTTTAATTTTTATATATTTCAGTAAGAAAAATACATTAATTACTTATCAGAACTATGAGTATAATAAAATGTGAAGATACTATAGTGCTGGCTGTCAAAATTTTGGTCAGTTTTTCACACTGGCTTTGAAAAATCATGATGTTAGTAATTCTGAAAGTACTTTGAACTTGTAAATAAATGTCTAAATATGGATTTAGAAGAACAACATTATGTTTCCAGATCTGCAGTGAACAGTGTGAGTGTTCATACCAGCTACTTTTCTATGTCATATTCCTTTCTATTCTCTGTCTCTTTTTTTTTTTCAGAGAATTTATATTTGGATACCCATTTTAAATATGTTTTGGTGACCAGAACAATCTATTTCAACAAACTCTAAAGAAAATAAAGCTTCATTTCAATTCTCCCTTCTTTCAGCTAGAAATGATTGGTTAATGGGATGGGGTTTTGTGAATTAGTATGGCAAATCTTTTGTTTCACACTCTTCTGTAATTAAACCTTTTGAAAACTGTTCATGGAGATTTCATTGAAAATTCACTGCACAGAGACTTTAACATACTCTCCATCTTTAGTTTTTTAAGGCCTGTTAAGGATTCCATATCTTATCATAATACTAACCCTGATATATCCATGTATTGCTTAGCATAACACAGCAGATTTATAGCTTTTTATTTTTATGAGCTTACTGATTATTTTTGTAACATTTGTAAGGGTGGGAGACCTGTAGGAGTGTGTTTGACTGGTAGAAATAATCCAAACATTTTCTTAGGTTGTGCTTAGTGCTGCATATCTCTGGCTGTCCTACAGTACTGAGACCTGAAGGATGGCCAAGATCGTCCCCCACTTGCCTTCTTTTCAGTTGCAGTAGGTGAAGATCTGGTGGAAACTGGGATCTGCTTTAGAAGTCTGGAGTTATAGAGAGATTAGCACTGTTATTTTTTGCCAAGCAAAACAGGCAAACCTTTTAAAATGTGCCAGTTCTAACAGCTTCTGCCATATAAGATGCAATGTGCCAATCATAACCACATAAATGTACCCTGGAAAATGTCATTCCATTAGGAAAACAGTCACATTTTTCCCATTACAACCAACACACACACTTAAAAGGCTTTTAAGATAAAAAAGAGAGGCACAATATAATTCCCTAATACCATACTGAATTCTTTTCAGTAGGATGGCTGAATCAAAACCAGCAGTTACCTTGAAAATAAATGACTGTGCTGAAAGGAGAATTAATTTATTCAGATAAACTAAATAAACTCTGCAAACAGAAATTACTGGGTGCTGATACTGCTGTTTTAATTATTAAGTCCTCATTAATTAATTTCAAAGCTACCTTTTTTGACCAATGTTTAAAGTATAAAGCATGCCAAGAGCCAAATTTTGCTTAGTAACACTTTTGCAAAGGCTGAAACTGAGGCTTCAGCCAGCCACATGTGATGAACATTAAAAGAAAGTGACAGTTTCAATTAACAACATAGGATCCAAATAATCGTGTGGTACTTGCTTGACCACAAACTGAGAAACAGAATTTGTTTTTGGCAACCTGTTTCTTTCACAGAATGAGCTAGGCTTTTTGTTAATTGTCAATATGGTTCTAAATATAAAGGGAGTTTAATGTCTCTTTGAGAGCTGCAGTAGAATGAGTGATCATGGCTACCTATGACTTTGCACAACTACTGGACACAGTGAGATTCAGCCATGATCCACTGTGAGATCTGAACCTTGTTGAACCTCAACTTTGCATGCTCTGTGCTTCATATTCCTCAACTGTCCATTTTGCTAGTAGTGGATTTTTTAAACTATTGTTTTATTTTTAAAACCTTGAAAGATTGTGGATTTCATCCAGATTTTTTTCTGAATAGGTAGATTTTGCAATTCTTTCATTTTATCTGTTGCAGTTACTTATGGTCCCAAATGCCTATCAACGAATGGATACCTACCAGCATTATGTGTTACATTACATTTAGTAGTTGCTGTTGATGGTTCTTGTACATCAGGATGTAAGTAGCATAAAATTCATTTCTACCATATTTTATTCCTTAACACTTACTATGTGTGAAGGACTGTTTCAGATACTGCAATGATTGAAGTACGTATTACATGCTTCTGTTTGGGAATGTTCAGAAGGGATTTTACTATCCATGCACTACTCTATAAAGAGACAGAAAGTAAAGTATTATGTATTTCAGCCTGTCTGTCATAGTGATCAGTTCCATAAATTACTAAAGAAAGATATAGCCATCAAATTTACATCTGCTACGTCACACAGCAGACAGCAGTAACTTCAATACAATAACTAAAAGGTACAGTCCCACAAGGATTGTGTTCTCTAATCCCTCATCATTTTGTTTCAACATTTTCATGTTTTCTTAAAATGAAAACACTTGTAGTAATAATTTCTCCTGACAGGCTGAAAGGCATCAAACAGGGAACAAGTTTAATAAAACACTTTAATTACCATCTTTGGTGTACCTTCACCGTGTATCAACACCTCTTATGAACATCTTAATCAAACTTGCTTTTTCTTGTTTTCACTTGAATCAAAATTAAATTTTTTTGAGAACTCTACATACAACTTCAAGGACCAGGAAAGATTGTCTTTGAGAAAATTACAGACAAAATAGCTGTAACAAAAACTCTCATCAAGACTTAATATCATGTACTTGAATTAGAAATATTTAAGGGCAGAACTAAGTTTAACAGAAACTTTTGAAAGCAAGCTTTTCTGCAGTGAGGTTGCTTTATCAGGCAACTGAGACTGTCTACTACAAAATTGCCATATTAAAAGCAGTTTCTCATTAAAAAATCCAGGAAAATAAATGACATCCTTTATATCATTACTTACATCACAAGTATTTAAAAAATACCGCTTTCTGTGTACCTTGAAAGAAAGAAGGTACCCTTTCTGCAGCGTCTGCTAGTGATCAGTTTGGCGGTTTTCTGCTCAGCATGCTGCCAGCTGGCATCCTTCTTGAGGGTGTTTTGTATTTTCACTGTATTGTACTGGGAGCACAGGGATGTTGCTCCAGCGGGTGGATTCCCCTCTGGGAGTGAGGCATTGCGGAGCTCAGTGTTACAGAACTCATGTCATTCTGCAAGTCTAGCACTATGATCATGCTTGAGAAATTAATATTAGTAGCCACACTACAAGAGCCTCACACAACATCAGCATTGCCGTTACAGCCTAAGAACTGTATGCTTAGTTTCAGCTCAGGAAGAATGTTTAATGCCATGTTACTCTAATCCTCTGAATGTAGAGATTTTACAATGGGAATGCTGGCACGCTCTTAATCATGACAGTGCAGGCATCGTGCTGCATGAGGTACTGAGGCTGATGCAGGAAGCAGTTTAAAAGTCTACATATTGCCTAGCATTTCCCAAATGCAGCATTGTGGGTTTACCTCGGCTGGCTGCCAGATGCCCACCCAGCTCCTCTCTCACTCCTCCTCCTCAAGAGAGCAAGGGGACAAAATAAGACAAAAAGTCATAGTTGAGATAGAAACAGGGAGTTTGCTTACCAGTTACCATCACAGGCAAAACAGACTTGACTTGGGGAAAATAATTTAATTTATTGCCAATTAAAAAGAATAGGATTATGAGAAACAAAGGCGAAATATCCAACCCCAAAACACTAAAACACTTTTCTCCCACCCTTCTTCCCAGGCTCAACTTTACTCATTTATTCCCGAATCCTTTACTTCCCTTTCTTGAGCGGTGCAGGGGAATGGGGGGTTGTGGACAATCCATAACTTTCTCTCTGACATGCTTTCTTCCTCACGCTATTTCCCTGCACCAGCATGGGTTTTTCCCATGGTCTGCAGTGTGGATATTCATTCTACTGTAGTCTCTCCACAGGCTGCAGGGGAATGGTTTGCATTGGAAAGGACCTTTAAAGATCATATAGTTCCAACACCCTTGCTGTGAACAGAGACATCTTTCACTAGATCAGGTTGCTGAATGCTCCTTCAGTCTGACCTTGAACACTTCCAGGGATGATGCATCCGCAATTTCTCTAGGCAGCCTGTTGCAGAGTCTCACCGCCCGCCTGGAGTTCACATTGACTCACTTCTCAAGCCTGTCAAGGTCCCTCTGGATGGTATCCCTTCCCTCAAGCATATCAGCTGCACCACTCAGCTTTGTGTCATCCACAAACTTCTGGAGGGTGCACTCAGTCCCACTGTCTATGTCATTATAAAGATACTGAGAACATTATAAAGATACTAAAGGACACCGCTTGTTACTGATCATTGTTTTCTTCTAATTCAGGCAAAACATTTAAGTTCAACTAGGAAAATTCAATTTCTATAATAAAAAAATCTAATGATAATAAACTTTAAAAACCAAAAAGTGTAAAAAGTTTCTTTTTGAAAAATTTATTGTAGTATATTTTGGCAACATAAAGAAAAAACCCCATAGTTACATTTCTGCTGGTAGACATTTGTTTTATGCCAAAAATGCATTTAAAAGAAACCTGATGTCTATCATTTTGTTCTAGCTTTAGACACAACGATCTTTTCTATCCTTGAAAGGCTTGCTCTTAAAATGTAGGAACTACCCTGTGATTTTAATAAATGTCCCTCATCTAAAAAGCTTGGAGACACATGAATCCAGAAGAAATACGAACCTGACCCTAAGAAATATTTCCTGGAATTCCCCAGTACCATACGGATATAGCTATCATCCGCATTTCCAAGGGTGCAGCATGTGTTCTAACTCACAGAGCTCTAGCTTAAAAAGTGCCATAGGCAGCTTATCTGCTACTTGATTTTTCTTCTGCTTACCCTTTAGTATTAGTCCAGTGGAAATTAGATAATTTTCACTTCTAAAATTATTTCCCCTTCCTATATGTTTTAATCTATACTTGACTGTATACAGGAATAGGTTCCTCCTCTAGGTGCTGGAACATAGCAACTTCCAATTTCCCAGAGGGAAATTCTGAACAGCTGAGTTTCTGCTGTTTGCTTCCTGGTACAAGAAAAGGCATTTGTAGATCAAGCAAGCAGCAGATGGAGAACAATTGGAGTATATAATTATTCGGCCTGGGCTGCTTTTAAATGGGTAGGCTGAACTCTATCTGTTTGACTGGGAAGACAGAGGAATAGAGTGGCACATGGTAGATAAACCTTCCAACGATTCTTTAAAATAAATCTAGGCAAATATGTGAAATAACTTCATCAGTTATCAGAGTCTGTTTTGCTGTGAACTCCAAATCTGGCAAGTCACTGTCAGTCTGCTTTTGAAGGTTGAGATTAATACACAGCCTACCCAAACACTTCTGTATTAATAAAATACATTGATTTCAGTATGTTACCTGAGGACTCCATCTGGTGATTCTCCTTTACTTTGCCAGATTTTGAAAAGCTGCAGCCTTACTGTGATCTATTGCCAAAATATAAAATCCACCATAGCAAAGTATTAACACATTGTGGTTCTTGCTCTGTGGAAGTGAATAATTGAATTCTGTGACTTTTTGAAACTGCCCTCATAGGAGCATTACATTTTGTAAGCTGACAGCTAACAGTAAGACTGCATGCCAAAATCAGTGTCTGGAGAGCTATGATTATTTTCATTAATTATTCAAGATTAAATGGACATATGAAGGAAAATGCATAGGACATAGAAACAGCAGTAATAAAGTATTATGAGAAAAAGAAGCCAATCAGAAGAATTAAAATACCCATAAAATGTGAATTCAGAAACAAATAGAGGACAGTAAAATATGACAGAAGGCAAGTGGGAAGCATCATACCTTCTTAGCATCACTAAATTGCTCTCTGAAACTACATATTCAAATCATAAATTACTCATTTTCCCTAAAAAACATTTCATAGCAAAGAAAGACTAACAGGACAGAGAAAAATGGATGGAGCATTTGTTTATGCTAAGAAAAGTAGAGATTGGAATTATAGCTACATGTAATAAAATTTACTTTTGCTTAGAAAATTGATGCTGAAAAATAAAACAGATTTAATGAGTGAAGAAAATTTTAGGAGTTACTGAAGTTTTTGTTGTGCTAAAATCTAGGAAAAATTGGGACTAAAGCTAGCTATTTGAAGTGAACGAATCTAGGAATATGAAGAGTGGTTAATCAGGAATGAAACTGTACTTGAAATGCTACATACTTTGTCCTATTTTTTGGTTTCTGTCTTCCACCTTATCTGAAGTTCTAAAAGTTCTAAAAGTTCATTCTTTGCTATGAAACTGTGACAAGAAAAATCTAAAATCTCACCTAACTCATGTTACTCACATGTTTAAAAACTGCTGTGGACCTCAGTGAGAATTCAGATTAAAAATATTATATGCAAGACAAATGCCTATGCAAGGTAAAGACATGTTATGTGCAGTTAAACCTTTCACCTTTTCATCTCTTGACTAAAATAATGTTGATAAAATATATTTAAGCTTATGCAGCATTGCAATCATATGCAAGATTGCCAGAGGTGTATTGGTTTTCGAAGTAATTCAGGAAATTTAAATCAAGCTAAATCATTCACATGCATTCTAGAAAAGTCTCACTGTAATTCAGCGTAGAATGACTAAGGAAAATTAGATTACTCACTCCTAAATTATGAGTCAAATATACTTAACAAATTACATTTATTTAGCATAATATGTACTCATTTGACAACTTTCTTAGGATCTTACTATTTGTGCACATCACCTTTTTTAGTGATGAAAAATAGATTTCATACCCACAGTTTTGGCTTTTAGATAGCCAAAATGTGTCTTTTTAAAATCTTTCCTGAAAAGTGAATCTCTTTTTGTGGTGTTGGGGATTCACATACACCAGGAGGTGGGCTATAACCACAGTGAATTAATCTTTTGTTCATTTTTGAACTTCACTTCATTTTAGAGACCCTGTTTTACACAATTAAATGACAGAATCACAGAATAGTTAGGGTTGGAAAAGACCTGAAGATCATCTAGTTCCCACCCCTCTGCCATGGGCAGGGACACCTCACACTAGACCATGTCACCCAAGACTCTGTCCAGCCTGGCCTTGATCACTGCCAGGGATGGAGCATTTACCACTGCTTTGGGCAACCTGTTTTAGTGCCTCACCATCCTCACTGTAAAGAACTTTTTCCTTACATCTAATCTAAACTTCCTCTGTTTAAGTTTGAACCCATTACCCCTTGCCCTGTCACTCCAGTCCCTGATGAAGAGTCCCTCTCTGGCATCCTTGTAGGCCCCCTTCAGATACTGCAAGGCTGCTATGAGGTCTCCACACAGCCTTCTCTTCTCCAGGCTGAACAGCCCCAACTTTCTCAGCCTGTCTTCAGCTCCAACTCAAAAACTAAACAAGAATACACATACAAATAGCAAATCTGTACTTTACTGAAAGGCAGTGAAATTGTGTTCTAGATTATTTTGTATTTTCTTTGTATGAAGAGGAATGGGTATTATTTTGCTTCAGCCAAGCTGACATGGATACATACACACACCACTGCACACAGGCATGTGGGCACATACACAACTGCACATGCAGACACGCATTGGGGCAAGCTCTGAACAAGAATAACAGATGTTAATACACTATCCATCTAAGTCAAAATGTTGACATTTTTTAAGTAGCCTTAACAAAGTGATTACATGTGGTATGTAGTTAATAGTCTTTACTATCATCAGCATGACTAGGATTTGTATCCCATGTGCATTATTCGTAATTACTGGTGTGTAAGAATTGTTCTACGAGAATTAAAATTCTGTTAATTGGATTTTATATATTAAATACACTGTGGAGTATGTAGAATATACACAGCAGAAATACATTATTTTTAGAATTTTTAGTAGACAAAGGGAGAGATGCTCATGAATAGACTTGGAAAGTTAATCTCGAACAGTTGCCTAGCCATGGTTTACAACTGAGTGTGAGAATTTTAGCCTGATTATTTAATTTTATCTGACTTAAATTACAATAATTAAAACCTACTATCTTTTCTAGCCAGAATCGTTCATAATCTACATAGGTGTAGTGTGTACTAAGTTACAGTAGTTGTACTAACAGGAGCATGCAATCCTTTCAATCTGCCACAGAGAGTGCAGTTTCTTAGGTTTTGCTACGACAATGTTATGGCTATTTTTGCATATAACAATAACTGTATTGTGTCCAGGATCATCCTCTGCTATCTTGCTGTTTTCATTATTTTACTTTTTTTCAGGGGGAAAAGGAGGGGGCTGGTGGTGTATGATTTGTGTGTATGTTTATAATTCAGAAAAGTACAATACATCATTGAAAGAAACACAACAAACTGAAGTTATCTTAAATTTTGTGCTACTAAGGCCAGAGATTAAACTAGCTCATAGGGAGCAGAAGAAACAGGGTTTAAAGGGGAGCTGTTACATGACAGTCAAATACGTAGGGAA
>NW_009936919.1:42279-45600 GCF_000696875.1 Nestor notabilis
ATGTTGGTCATGAATCTGTCTGATGACTGTTACTCAAACATTCTTCTCTCTCTATAAAAGAATCAGTAGCCAATGTGAAGTGGCTGCGTTAAGCACTTACCATGCACTGGTCCACATTTTTGCACACAGCTTGTGTCTATACCTGTACTGATAATATCACAATAAAACGTTAATATGAAGTAAGTCATCTGTGATCACTGTTTTCAGAAGAAAATGAAATTTATCTAATGACTGTGATTACTGATTCTTCAGCTGATGGGACTCATGCATCTACATCCTGTGCTGTGGAGGTGAAAGAATAGGGTTTGAGTACTGTTGTTTGACTGTACCATAGCATGTTTATATTTATTCTGCTTTTAAATCACTGACGTACCAGTAATCTCCTACTTCGACTATACTAATATCCTGAAATTGGGAAAGAAAGGAGTTTAAAATTAATATTAAAATAGAGAAGTAACACTGCCGTATTTCTTGTTTCTATGGTTATAGCTGAAGAAGGCAGCATTTTGATGTCTATTCATGGTGGAGGTTAAAACTAGTAAAAGACAAGCAGAGTCGGATGATTTGTCACACTAGGTAAAAAGGAACAGAGATTCCTCTGTCAGCCGGTGAGTTCTTACTTTTATTTATACAGAATTTTGGAACACATGGTTTTCTCTTGCAGGAGTCTCTCAATATATATGGATAATCAAAAGCTTTAGGACAAAGAGAAAGTTGTTTTGCTTGAAGATTCCTAAAGGTAACTTTACAGGTGTACTAGTTCTGAAAAACAAACAAACAAACAAACAAACAATGATCACTATTGATTTTTACTAGGCATCATCTTGTTTAATGATAGAACTACCCAAACTCACTTCTTCCTGTGGCACAGTCCATATATAGGCTTGCTTTGATTCTTATTCTGCTTATTTTTTTTCCCACTGATATTCTTGATTTGCATACCATATTTCTTTAGCTTTCTTTTGCTGTTCCATGCACTGCTCTTGAGCAGACTGCTTCAGTAGTCTGCAGATGCCATACTGGAGCTTCAGTATGAATAGCTTGGATGCTGGAATAGGGAATATGTACGTATAATACCATGTTCAGGAGAGAATGCAAGTGTCTTGGAGGACTGTAAGAGAATTCAAAATACTTTTGACAGATTGGAAGTAAGTTTGAAATAATAGCATGTGATTCAATAGGGACAACTAAAAGATACTCGCTTAGGCAGCAATAATACATTTCATACACAGAAATTAGGGAACAACTGTCTAGGCAAAAGTTCTGCAGGTCTACAAGTTAGAGTGCACCCCAAAATAAGCATGAATTAACAGCATCATGGTATTGGTAAAAAAAAAAAAAAAAAAAAGGATTATCATGCTAAAACATTCCTTGTGGCCTACAAGATGCATGCAGTTATCCTTTTATTCAATTCAACATTCATGAATAGACTTTCACAGTATGTGAAGTTTTTTTCTAGCAGGCTTTATAGTGGTGACCAAGTGGTGACAGTGCCAACTGGAGTAGAAATCCTGATTGAAGATCGTGAGATTATAACCTGCAGGGAAAGACAGAATAAATAAAACATTTAGGAAGTACATGATAATAAATTTCAGGAAAATAAAAGACTATTTCAAAGAAAGGGATAATAAGCTCTCTGTATCAGAAAAGAAGTAATAGGCTTCACTTGCAAGAAAAAATAATCCATTGTCTTGTATAAGGAGATACTAGAAAATGCTTTTGGATGGAAAATGTAATGAAGAACTGGAAAGTTTGTCCAATAAACCTGTCAACCTTCTGTCATAAAAGGTACTTTCAAGCAAATGAGACAAATGTCTGCCAAGAATGGATTAGCCTTCCAAAATCTTTTTCATACTTACCATAGTATGAGGAATTTGGACTAACTTAAAATGAAAACACTTTATCGTTCGTTCTTCTCTACATGTTTTCATCTTTCCAGTCTTTGATATTTCTGAGATGCTTGTTATTTTTTTAAATACCTGACAATATTTAAGCACTAAGAACACATAAATTGAAGTTATATTCTTACTTTCCTTTTTTTTTTTATATTTTAAGTATTTTATTTTTCTTTTTCCTGTTTTGTTGTGGCTTTTTTTTTTTATTCTTTCCAGAACACCGTGTAGTTTCCTACATAGCTGGAGCCATATTGCATATTTACACTCACTGTCATATCAGTGCGATTCTAAAGCTGTACAGTACTAAACTTCTATGAACTTTATTTCTCACCTTATCTTCAGCCTTCTCTGTGTTTCTCTACAGTACTCAGAAAAGATAAATAACATCTGTAATAAATCTCAAAAGTAATCATGGATAAAACAGACAGCATCTGAATATCTCCAAGGATGGTGATGCCACAGCCTCTCTAGGCAACCTGTACCAATGCTTAGTCACTGCAGGGGGTTGGAATTAGATGATCTTTAAGGTCCGTTACAACCCAAACTATTCTGTGGTTCTACAATTGTATAGATAGCCTGTATCTAATATTCACGTTCACACTTTTCATATATCCTCTTACTCACCTTCCTATCACTATCTTTTATAGCACCTCCATTTGCTGTAATCGTTGTGCATACTGAGATTTGTATGAACTGACATATTCAATTAAATTGTACTGTGAATTTACAAAGTGCTGCGGCAAGTTTATATTTGCTGGAATTGTGTAGAACTGACAAAACAAACAGGAACGAAACAGGAAACAATACATGCAAATGATAGTGAGTTATGTTTCAAAACAGATTTGAAACACAACCAAAACCGTCAACTTTGGTTTTCTCCCTTGTTTGTTTTTTTTTTTCTCAAGAAAAATAAGATCAACCAACTTTCCCTTTTCCATAGTATAAATATTAATCACAATCTTATAAGCAAAAATTTAAATACTCGGCAAATAGAACAATTATTGAACTTGAATGGAAAGTATAAATACAAGTTAAAATATACTCTTGACTCCATGTCTTATTTACATGCTAAACATAGTGTTTAAAGTTGGATTTCTAAATGAACAGAAGGAGAAAGAAAAAACACCTGCATTTTGTTGATCTTCTGTGTATTCTGTAGAACACATCAGTCTGATGACACTTCTGGTGAAGGCTCAAGGTGTGAAGTCTGGATATATGCTCTCTATTTAGTTACCAATTGATGCACTAATTTCTCTAACAGAAGTAGGCAGTTGGTTAATATTTGTGATAGTAGATTTAATGGCTTTTCACATGAGAAAAGATCTGCTGAAAAAGTAGAAAAAAATTTGTAATAAATAATTCTTAAATTATTTTAAAATCATTTAAAAGTTTTTAACATTTTTAAGTTTTAAAAGTTTTTAAAATA
>NW_009936920.1:0-3225 GCF_000696875.1 Nestor notabilis
AAGAGCCGGTAACCGTCCATTCCAACACCCCCATCACAGGAATCATCCCACTGTGCTTCTGTGACACCAGTGATATCGTATCCCTGTAGCCCTGCACGCATCTCCAATTCCTCTTGTTTGTGTCCCATACTATGGGCATTTGTATAGAGGCATTGGAGCTGAGCTCCAAACGAGGCCAACTCTATGGTTGGAGCAGCTGAAATACCTCTACATCACTCCAAACACTTATTACAGGTGCTGGCAACTGACTGTGAGCATTGGGATGGATCGATGCCCCCCTCCCCCAACACATCTAGTTTAAAGTTTAAAGCTTAAAGCTTAAAGTTTCCAGCTCTGGAGCCCACTAAAGAAAGAAGATGAGACTACAGACTCATCCTTCCTCAGCAGACATTGGCATTCAGCACACCAGCTCCTACAAATCTCACTCTTTGGCATTTAATTCTCCCTATTCACTTTAAATGACACTTCAGATCCAACTGATCACTGTAAATGCTACTCTGAGGGCCAGGTCCCTAATGTTGAAGATATGCAGGGTGAGCAATTTAAGAGTAGGGTTCACTGTGAACTCCCGATACTATACCCAACTACCCCAAACTATATGGCACCGAGTTCAGACTCTAAGTATAAAATTACACAGAACTACTCATGCTTAAGAAAATAACACATTTCAGCAAACACAGCCAAGGCTTTTTCAAAGAAATAAGATTAGAGAAGAGCAGACTTTAAGCTATAAAATTATCCATTTTTACTCGCTTTACACTCTAGCCTTTCCCCAAGAACTCCTGATCATTTAATCTATATTAGAAACACATGCAAGATACCTGTATTATAACCCTTTTAAGTAATAATTGCACTACAGATGCCTGGAAGAATAGTTTCAAGAGCCCCCTTTTAACACATATTATTAAAGTATATCATGAATTCCCGGTTGGAAGGGACCTCGAAGATCACCTGGTCCAACCTTTCTAGGCAAAGTATAACCTAGACTAGATGTCCCAGCGCCTTGCTTAGCTGAATCTTAAGTGTCCAATGCCGAGGAGTTCATCAATCCCCTGGGGAGACATACAAATATCCCTCACTTCTTTCCTGCTACCTTGTGCCATAAGACACCAATGATGCCACTGCTGGATAAGGGTATATAATCTGGTCATCCAATTAAACAACAAAACCAGTAAGATATTTGGGAAGATGCTGCATGTGCCGCTTTACGAGGTTTCATAGAATCACAGAATGGTTTGGGTTTGAAGGGACCTTAAAAATGATCCAGTCCCATCCCACCTATCATGGGCAGGGAAGCACATTTATTTAGCCCAGAAAAAGCAAAAATGAGGATAAGGGGACCAAGCAAGAGGTCCAACAGGTTTTTAATGTGTTAAATTGCAATTCAAGAATAATCTCTCTGTTGGTTTTGGTCATAAATAGAAGGATTAGATAATATTCCTTAATATTATAGAGATGTAGGTTGGACATCAGAAAAATCTGTTAGTGTCCTGCAACAAAATCAGGCTGGATAAGTCTGTTGATAGCTCCACTGTTGTTTTGAGTACTGCAATACCTAGACCACAGTACAGAAGGGCAGGGGTATGTCCTCCAGCTTTTGGTGCTTATCAGTTCTCCTGCAGAGAGTCTGATCCTGCCTGCACAGACAGGGCATGCTGGGACTATCCGCCATACAGTATCAAGAGGAGAAAGGCAGAAGAATGTCTTCCTTCCCATGGAGCTGAGAAATGAGAGGGAAACCCAGCTCCTGCATGCTGTCAGGTCTGAGCAGACACACACAGAATGGGGCAGCCAGACACTGAGGAAATAGAGGTCAAAACTGCCATAACTCTGGGCTTTAATTGCCTCCGATGTCAAACAGAAGCCCAGAAGGAACTTCAAGGCAGCTAATTTCAGTCAGCATGTAAATAGAAGCAAGCGGCCTTTTATTTCTTTTTTTTTTTTTTAACTATTCTTTATTTTCCCCTGTTGTAACACTGGAGTAATATATTTCTCACAGCATTATTTCTATTTCTACAAAATATTCTGTAGCAGTCAGCTGACAAATACACATGAAGCACTTGTATACGACACCAAGAAAGGCTCATAGGAACCCAGGAGGACTTCTACCGCTGCAAACTCAGGTGTGAGCATTGCTACTTCCAGGTAACAACAACAAAAAAATCATAAAGAAGAGAAATTTTAAACCATATTTTTTTAATGTAAAAAACCCCAAACCTTTGCGCTTAAAAAAAAAGTAGAAATTCCAGAGAAAACATAGAATATGTAACTGGGGTCATGGAAGGCCAAAAGCATGAGCAGTGCAGGAGGTTTGAGCATTAGTGCCCTGCCAGTCCAGTGCAGGGGACTGGCCTTGGGCAGAGGGGTTGTACCCAGCAGTAAAGGAAAAGGAGACAAAAAGTGCTCTCAAAAGCAAAGGGAGCTCAGTCCTCCCCAAAGGACTGAATGTGAAGCTGACACCACCAGGAACTAAATGCAGGTAGGTCCTTCTTCACTCAAATGACTGTCACTGGGAGATAGACAGAAAGAGGAGGAGGCATCAAAAAAGGCAGCAAAGACTTAAAAGGTTTTAATCAAGTCTCAGACAAACTACAAGGTCTAGGAAGACGAGAATCATGAAGGCTTTATTCCTCACTAAAAGTACTGCATCAGTTATCACCTATTCTGCCACAGCAGCCCAGGGAACACAAGAAATTTTTAAGGTTATTTTATAATCAGGAAGAAAACCCCAGAAAGTTTATATACCAAACGAACATACAAGTCAAGCATTTGTTTTCAGGCTTAGAACATTAGATGTCAACAGCTCCTTTGTCCTGGGCAATAAGGACAAAGTGATGACACCAAGACAATTGAGATGTCAATTTCCAGAAAAAAATATTCCAACAAATCCTGTAGGACACAGTTCCAAGGGACTCTTATCATTCATGTCTTGTAAAGCCAGAGCAGACAGACAATCAGTGAACACAGAGTGGAAACAGTCCTCTCCTGGAAGGTAAACTGACCAGATGATCTACAGGCTAGTGGCCATCTCCAGCGCCTGTGATGTATTACACTTCATTATTTTAATTCACTGAGACTTCACGCCCTTGCCAACTGAGCCTGCTCCTTTCTCAATCCAATCTCCTCAAGTTCAGCCTAAGTAAATCTCTTCCAGGCACTAGAAATGAAAGCAAAACCTTTTTCCTAAATTAAATTTGCTAATTGAAGTCATGTTTCTATGCAGCA
>NW_009936920.1:3256-5502 GCF_000696875.1 Nestor notabilis
AGCTGGAATTGTGGTAGCATGCACTCCCACTGAGCATTTCTCAATGCCCCTAGAGTAAAAGCCTGCAGAATAGTGCAGAAAAGACAATGTTGCTATTGTCACCTTGTCCCCAAAGTAGTGTGTAGAGTAATGCAGTTCTCAAACACCTTTCTTTAAAATCTGGAATGTTGCTCTACTACAAGTTAATAAACTAATGCACTTGAAAACTATGAAAGAATCAGTGTGTTGGCACAAACTTCATAATTTCTGATTTTCAAACTTCCATTTTAATGAGCTAAATAATTTCCATTAAAAAAATTAGCTAGGATAAAAGGGATGTTTGTATTTAGGTGTCATAAGTACCACCAATCCTGCCACTAATTATGAAAACATGAGATCGCAGAGAGGCAGGCAATCCCCTCACACAACAAACAGGAGTATTGAACAATGGCCTCAGGCTTGGAAGAAGCCACATAGAAGACAGAATAAAAAAGAACTTGTTTCTGTCCAAAGATATCTCCTGCTTCAATTGTAGAAGTTGAGAGACGGATGGGGGGCAAGAGAACAAGGCAAAGCAATGATACAGTACAATGCAACAGAAGGAGTATCACTTCAGAGTGCTTGCTTCAGCATTGTCTCAGCACTCATACATCTCACTGCAAACGAAGGTGTGAAAGGAGAACTCTGGCATACGGGTTGACTAAATTTGTGCAGTTACAATTCAAACTGGAAGAAGCAACAGCACTGTACATGTCCAGCCATCTCCTTTGGGACACCTTCCCAGCAGAGCTCTAATCCAGCATCATGGCTCATGTCATTAGGAGGAGGAGCTGCCCAAGCCAAGAAGATAGCACTAAGTGGCTGGAGAGACAAAACAAGATGAAATGTGGTGCCCTGTTACAACGAAAGACATTTCAGACAAAATCAAAAGCACTGATGCAAACATAACCTTTGCTCTGCTAGAAGGGGAAAATAAGCATGTGAAAGAGTAAGTTTAGCTCAGAGCATCTGGATTTCTATTCAGCCCTCAGAGGGGAGGGGAGGAGAACAAAGTGGAGCCTTGATGGTTCTGAATCCAGATGCGCTTTTGCTGGAGTGACAGAACGGGAGCCATGCCTCTGCCCATTGCCTTGGGGATTCCAGAAGACTTGCAGCATTAATGCAGATGAACGGATAGATTTTTCTTTCTGTATTAAATATAGAAGTATTTATTCCTGGCAGAAAGCATACCCAAGAGCAACATGCATAGATTCACAACAAGAGATGTGCAACCGGAGCAGTCCTTAGGAGTCCGCTCCTCTGAAGTCACTCCCTACATTAACTTTAATGTCAACTACAGGTGTAAAATTAAAAGCTGATTAAAGTGTCTTATTAGTGTCTTGGTTTTCAGGCACTTGAATGTGAGGTGGAATATTAGCAAAGATTATCTTCAGACATGACCTGCTACTTTGCTCGCTATTTTAAAACCAGTGGAATGTTATGGTACAAGAGAGTTGGAACAGAAAAAAGAGTGAAAGCCAGAATTGTTCATTAACTCAACACCACAGGGGCTGTCACAGACATGCTTCTGTTTGCCCTCATCTCCATGGGATCTCAAGTCTCTAGATTCTTAAGCACATTTGAAGAGAGTTCTAAATTCTTCTAGCAAAATAAAGTATTTGTTTAAAGTAGTATGTTTAAAGTGAAGTGTAACCAAAATGTCTGATTAGTTGTATTGCATCTATGTTATACTACACCTAAATAATAACCAGTATAGTGCTCAGCCTTTTGTACTTCTTGCCCTTTATCTGATTCTTCAGCCAACATGCTTTGGTGACTGGCTCTGAAGACTTTAAAACTTCTTTATTCCTTCTACCTATTCAGAGTGAAGATACAATATTATCAGTGATGGGGCAGAAGCTAACTGCTTTCTTTGTCTGGGCACTGGAAGTCAGTAGATATGTATGATAAAAAGCTGATAATTATCTTCAAAACTACTCAGAGTTTGGTGGAAACTGTGATTATGTGGACCTGTTAGAATGAGTCTGTGAAGATGCTGTGGGGGCTGAAGCAGCTCTGCTCTGGAGCCAGGCTGAGAGAGCTGGGCTGGGGCAGCTGGAGAAGAGAAGGCTCCTCAAGGGGACACCTTAGAGCAGCTCCAGGGCCTAAAGGGCCTCCAGGAAACCTGGAGAGGGGCTTTGGACAAGGGATGGAGGGACAGGACAAGGGCAATGGCTTGAACCTGCCAGAGGGGAGATTGAGATGAGCTCTGAGGCAGAAGGTCTTTC